>NC_063350.1:28663775-28674977 GCF_021869965.1 Rhincodon typus | reverse complement strand
CATCAGAAAAAGGGTCTAGGCCCGAAACGTCAGCCTCTCTGCTCCTATGATGCTGCTTGGCCTGCTGTGTTCATCCAGCCCTGCACCATGTTGTCTCGGATTCTCCAGCATCTGCAGTTCCTACTAACTCTTTCTAACATGGTAGACTTTGCAGAAAGGACACCTCTCAGTAATCCTTACTCTTTGCACTCCAGATAAAGTGCTTGTGACTCATCAGCTCTCCATCCTGTCTGTAGCTTATATCATCTTGTGGGCACCTGACTGCAAACATCTTTCTATCCTTTATCTTCCTGTAGCATTCTTTGTAATCTCTCCCAGGCCCTTGGATACATGCTATATTTTGTACTTTTATATGTGCATTCCTTTAGTTTTACGTGTAACTTTTTTGTGCTGTTTGTGAACTTCTGAAGAGGTACTCTGATGGGGACTACTGTTTCATTACATGCAAACAATTGTACAATGAGTCAGTTTGAGTACATCAGTTGCATTATGATGCCAACTCTCATTGACATTCTAACTAATATCCCTCTTCTCTGTGTCCACCTCAATTACCTGAGCTGCTGCAAGAAGAAACCACTGTGAAGGATAATTCCAGATGAGGAGTTGAACATGAGACAATCTTTTGACTTCTGTGCCATTTTAAGGGACACTGGCACCAATACAATGACAAGAAGGTGCTGTATTCGGGTCAAGCCATACTTGAAACAGGTTGAGTCCAAGATTGTAGCCGAAAAGGGGTACATAGTGAAAAGGGAATCAAATTAACAAATGATGACTGTGGAGGAAGCTCAATCTAAAAATCAGTCTGGTAAAAATGGAATAAAAGAGCAAAGTACAGGTTATAAATCAAAATCTTTATACTCCAGGTGAAGGGATGATTAAAAATAAAGTTATTACAGTGACAAATAAGAACAACAGTAAATAAACTGGCATGGGAAAGGCATCATTAGCGATAAAGACGATGGGCTCTTTTGCCTAAATGTGAGACTTACAGACTGAAGCATGGAATTTAAGACACAAATTGAACATCTAATTCACTCCACTACAGCATAGGGTTGTGTCATGATGGTCAGTACTGATATTCAGTTGCCAGTTAGTATTAAAAGAGAGTTTAATATATCCAGGTTACAAGGGGCTGATTTTACCAGAAATTGTCCATGTCAATTTCAGGAGGTTTCAGTGAACTCAAGTGAGTTATCTCACACAATTCTCTGCAGCTTGCCTCATTATGTATGTACCATGCCTTTATAGAGCTCTGCAATGCAAGGAAAAAATCACCGGTGTCATATTTAAAGCCCAGTTGTGCACCAGGTCAAGTGCTGACAGCAATGAGCTACCCTTTGCAATGTAGGTAAGTGGGAGGGGAATGAAAAAAAAATGCCTCTGAGTAAGGGTCACATTTCATTGCAAATACAAACTCAAATTTGATACAAGCTAAACATTTTTATATTGAACAATATGGGACATCACATGCTGGAAAGCCATCAAACAGTTGTGACATTAAATATTATTGAACAACATTAAAAAATGAAAAAAAGCAAACAAAAAAAAGTTGAATTAGCTTCTGGGGATAAAGAATAGGGGTTACTTGCCTTCTGAGCAAAAACAAATCTACAGTCAGTGAATTGATACAGACTGCAACAGTTCTAGAAGGCAGCTCACTACCACCTTCTCAAGTGTAATTAGAGACAGGCAATAAATGCTGGCCAATGCCCATATACCTTCAGTGAGTAATTTTTTTTAAAAATTGCATCCAGATTGCATCGTTTTGGAACTGGGTGTTGATTAGGTCCTTGTCTGGCTTGTTGTGCCTGCCATTGCAGTATTCTACCAAGTAGAAGATGATAGTACTCCACAGGAGACTGCTGCCACTCTTCCAGCTCTTCTGCATTCACCACATCTGCTCTTTGCCTGCTCCAGTTGCATAGAAGCATACAAGGATTATGTGGTGAATTCTGTCTGGACTACACTGCCAGGCTCCCACCAGCCCAATGTAAGCATCAGAACTTCATCTTCAGCAGGTCCTCATCTACTCCATGATGGCCCTGGTTGAAGAATGCACTCCATTATATCAATGTTTGGCTTCTGTCAAGGACTTGTCTAACAGAGCCAAGCACCTTTGTTACAGAGGGTAGTCCTTGTTTCCCTGTAACTATCTTTGTAAGGCATCCAGCCCTAGAAAAAGATGAAACTGAGTTCTCAAGGAAACAGGCATCATGGAAATTCCCAGGTTACCTTCTGCAGACTTCTAAGAGGTGGTACCAATGATCACAAGTGACTTATACATTGATGGAATGGAATTCTTTCCTGTTGATGAATTTAGCTGTGTTGTGATATGATATATGTGCACAGTCTTTAGCACCCTGGACCTGGGGGAAACAAGCTATGTTGACAAACATACTGTCTGAGCTGAGCACAGACTTTATCACAGGGGAACAAGGTAAAGCTGAGCGATCTGTCACAAATTGCTTTGGTAACAGCTTTGATACATTTCTGGGTTGAAAATTCAGAGATCCTATGCCGGGGCTCAGTGGACTTTTGTGAGCAGCCAGTTGCATAAATGGTTTAGCCCAGTTGGCATGTTGATGGTCACCAGGACAGGATGGCCACCTTCAGGCAGCAGGTCCCACACCAGCAATTGGTACACTTCTGTGACAGTATCCTGGGACATCCTCGGTCTGTGGCAGTAATGCACCTCATTCATCTGGAGGAAATAGCAGAGGATGATAGACTCAGGACCTTCTGCACCACCTCTGCATCATGATGGGGCCTTCAGCTGTGATTTCATAATGAGGAAGCTGTTTACCAACCATTGGAGGTTGTTACCAGTCTTAATTGTTGATGCATCTGTTCCTCCTCCATGCATCTGCATTCTCACCACAGCAATGATGACCCATGCTGGGGACAGTTTAGATAAACTTGGGAGGGGTCATATTTGAAAACATTTGAATTTGTGGAATTGTCTTCTTCAGAACAATGGAGGCAGGGTCATCGAATAGATTTAAAGCAGATGTAGATAGGTTCTTGACTACAAATGAGTCAAATGGTATGGGGGTAGGTAGGGAAGTATAGATGAAGTTATAGATCAGATCAGTCATGATCTTATCACATGGCAGAGCAGGTTTGAGGGGACAAAATTTCTTCTACTGCTCCTAATTTGTACATTTGTGCATTACGAGCAGCCATTTGTGTCGAACCTGTGTCAGCTCTCTCCAAGAACAGTTCAGCTAGTCCCACACCTCGTTCTGTTCCAGTTGAGGGATGTTGGCTAAAATTAAAACTCATGGAATTGACCTGGTTTGGAGATTGGCTAGGCAGTAGAAAATAGAGCTTGGGAAATAATATGTTATAAACTTCCTGAGAATTAAGTACAATGTCCTACAAAGATCTGTACAGGAGCCTCAACAATTCACGATATTTATTGATGACTTTAATAACACAGAGAACCATATACTTAAGTTTACAAGTAACACATTAATTTGGTGCTGATCTAAGTGGCTAAGAGAGCATAAAATTACAGAGAGACACATTAGGGAGGGTGGAACTATGGCAGATAGATTTCAAAATGGATGAGGAAAAAGGAATAGATCCAAATATTTAAATAGTGGAATATATATCCAAATATCAGCACATATCAAAATTACATGTTTATGAAATTAATTTGTCTAATATACAGAACTATTCATTAGAACTTCTCACACTGACAGAGAGAAACTGATATTTGAAGGCAATATCAACTCATACAAATAGTGTTGTTCCAAACACAAATCAAAAAGTATTGACAGGAGAAATGTTTGGTTTTCAGTTTGCTATTAACTGCTGCACAAGAGTTAAAAATGTTGCAACAATTAGGATTTATATTGCATAATAGATTAGAAAGATAACTATCAAACTAATCCCAGCATTTTCTTTTTGCCAACTTATTTGTGAAAGAAGTTTGCATTAACATAGTTGTGCTGTAGAGACACAGCAGTCAACTAATTTCAATTAATTTATTAATCTCAACTAATTTCATATGATTGCTGTTCCTTCACAACAAATAGCTTAATGTGAGGTAATGCATTTCGGAAGGTCTAATCCAGATGGAAAATATCCAGTAAATGGCATAACCCTTAAAAGTACTGATAGGCAGAGGGATCTGGGTGTACAGGTACACAGGTCACTGAAAGTGGCAACGCAGGTGGAAAAGGTAGTCAACAAGGCATACTGCATGCTTGCCTTCATTGGCCAGGTCATTGAGTTTAAAAATTGGCAGGTAATGTTGCAGCTTTATAGAACTTAGTTAGGCCGCATTTGGAATATTGTGTTCAATTCTGGTCGCCACACTACCAGAAGGATATGGTGGCTTTGGAGAGGGTACAGAAAAAGTTTACCAGGATGTTGTCCGATATGGAGGGCATTAGGTAGGAGGAGTGGTTGGAGAAACTTGGGTTGTTCTCACTGGAATGACGGAGGTTGAAGGGGCAACCTGATAGAGGTCTACAAGGTTATGGAGGGCAAGAACAGAGTGGACAGTCAGAAGCTTTTTCCCATGGTGGAAGAGTCAATTACTAGGGGGCATAGGTTTAAGGAACGAGGAGCAAGGTTTAAAAGGTGATGTACGAGGCAAGTTTTTTTTTTACACAGAGGGCAGTGGGTGCCTGGAACTCGCTGCCGAGGGAGGTAGTGGAAGCAGATATGATAGAGACTTTTAAAGGGCGTCTTGATGAATACATGAATAGGATGGGAATAGAGGGATACAGTCCTTGGAAGGTTAGGGGGTTTTAGTTGTGACGGGCAGCACGTCGGTGCAGGCTTAGAGAGCCGATGGGCCTGTTCCTGTACTGTAATTTTCTTTGTTCTTTGTTCTATTAATTTACTGACAGGACAGTAGTGCTAAAGCATACAGGACGTAAAGTTTTCCATATTCTTTGTTTTTCTCATTAAAAATAAAACTTGTGTATTACGTCTATCACACATTTGAAGTTCTAAAAGCAGCAGCCTTTGTATGCTCAATTAGTTAGGGTTCAACAAGGAATTTGTTTTTCAAAAGACAAATCTTCTTGCCTGTCTCCAAAACACAGATTTTGCAGCCATCATATATGGAATCCAAATTAATGATAAAATGTCAAATGCCAGATTACAAAACAGTTCAAGGGCATAACGTCAAAGGATATAGGTCTGTTTGGATTTTTCAATGGAAATGTACAGCTGAATGCAGAAATCCCAAAGTTGTTGCCAGTGACTGTACGCTTAGCTACAGGATGTGCTGTTGCAGTCCTCCTCATAATCAATTCTAAAATCAATGAACTAACTGTGAATAGCATTGCTGCCTCACAGTGCCAGAACCCAGGTTCAATCCCAGTCTTGGGTGACTGTCTGTATGGAGTTTTGACATTCTCCCTGTGTCTGCATGGGTTCCCACTGGGTGCTCCAGTTTCTTCCCACAGTCCAAAGATGTGTAGGTTGGGTGGATTGACCATGCTAAAATTGGCCATAGCTTCCAAGGATGTGTCAGCTAGGTGTGTTAGCCATGGGAAATGAGGGGTTCTGGGATTACGGTAGTGGGCTGGGTTTGGGTAGGATGCTTTTTAGGTGGTCTGTGTGGACTCAATGGGCCAGTTGGCCTCATCCTGCACTGTAGATTCTAAAGATTCTACAACAAGCACTTGTGCCCCTTAGCACTATTAGTTGCACTACAAAAACCTGAATGGAAGAACCTAAGAAATAGAAATAGGAGGAGTAGACCAGATGATCCCTTGACCTTGCTTGCTATAAAATATGATCCTGACTAATCATCTGTCTCAACACTATTTTCCCTCTCTCTCTGGTAATGTCACAGAGGTGAACATTAAGACCATTTATGATGATGATGATGATGATACAAAGGAGGTCAGAAACCCATCTTTGGATCAAACATGACACCAAGGTAGCAAAGAGACTCGCTTCAATTTGTTATGGAGATAAATGGAGTCAATAGTTAAGTAATGATGCTTGGAGCAAGGAATGAAAATGATGGTTAAATCTTTTCAATTAAATTGAGGAAATTTCTGCTGGTGGAATAATGGATACTAAGTAAGCTGTCAGATAATTTAGCAACAGTGGACAAGAGAGGTCGTGGTGTGTTAGAGTTTGGTGCAGTCAGTGTAATGTGAAAATTAACACTACTTTTTGGATGATGTCCCCAAGAAGCAGCATGCAGATGAGAAACAGGAAGGGACTAAGAAGACGTCCTTGAGAGCCAGAGATAACACTGTGGGGAGCAGAAAGAGAAACCGTCTTAAGTGATTCTCTGGTTAAGATCAGACTGGCAAAAATAAGTCCCATTTGGAGCAGCCTCACCCAGCTGGATGAAAGTGAAGAGATGTTGGAGGATGATGAACTGGACAACCATTTCAAAAGGTGAAGACAGGTGAAGAATGGAAAATTTATCTTGATCAGCAATCACAGTCATTTGGGACTCTGGTTTCAGTACAGTTGTAGGGGAGTTCCAGGAAAGATTGGAGCAGATTTGGAATGTGACAACATGTTTACAAACACTGGTGAGGAAAGGGAGCTTGAAGATTTGCAAGGATAGTGGGGGTAAGGGTTGGTTTTTGAGGAAAGGGTGATAGCAGGTTGATTAAAGCAGAGAGCGGGAAAGCCAGAAATTAAAGTGCCATTAACAATGATAGTTAACTTGGGGTCTAACGTTCCCTCTAAAGTATGCACCTGCACCGTAGCACAACAATCCATCAAGTACTGTGCAATTAATTATTACAGCTTCACATATCCTGATAGGTTAGAGGGACTATAAACCTCTTAACTATGTCCAAAGAACTGAAAGACTCCAACCAAAGGCAAGGAGAAGTCAGTAACTGGCAAGGTTGGAGTGGAAAGCAGGAGCAGCATTAGAAGGGAGGGGATGAGCACAGGCATCAGTAAGTGTCAATGTTGGTGAAAGAGGTGGTGAGTTGGAGACGATGGTGACAGGGAAGTGGCAAGAGGGAGGGTTGTGGAGGAAAGTTGGAAGTTGGGCAGTTGAGAATTGGGACACAGTGAGCAGGAGGTAAAGTGAAAGATTACTGAGTTATTAAGAGTTAGAGAGTCAGTTCATACCATTAATCTAGTCATTCTGCAGTAGAAAGTTTTCTTAGAATTTTTGAAGGAAGATAGATACCAAAAAACATCTGACGGGTTAAAAGCATAGGGGCATTTCAAGAGTGTTTGTTTTGGATTCCTCGCCCAATGACATCTAAATAACAATGCAAAGGTTCTTTTCTTCATTTTGAGCTTGTCAATTTGAAACATACATACCTCATCCTGAATTGATCCATCCCTACTAATTCAATTTCTGAAAAATGACTAAAATACAAACTAACAATACAAGAACGCTCTTGTATGGTAGTGCAATATTTATGGAATGGTATTTAAAGATTAGAAATTGAGAGGTCAAATGTTACCATGATAATGGTGGACTAGCATATTGTCATGTTAACAGTAGGGTGGTAATCTTTCTTATTCTTCCATACACATGGTAACATCAAAAAACTGTAACTTCTTCTCTGGTGGTAGCATACATCAGCATGGCACCTCAATATTGGTGCAACACAAATTTCAATCTGCAGATAAACGGAAACAATAAATTAGGGGAACAAGGACGGGGAGAAGGAGGAAATATTTCAACGTGATTGGCTGCTTACTCTGGTCGCTGAAATTACTATTGCTGGAGGCTTAGAGCTTCACTTGACTTGGTGCCAAATTCATACTATTGGTGGACAAGAGGAAATCCCTACCACAGGGATCTGTAGAGATTTGTGGGAAGCTGTCTGCAAGGTCAGTGACATGCACCGTTGTTTTACCACTAATCATGAAATTAGGCTAGCATATCCTATAATAGTGATGCAACTAAATTTTGGCTTACACTTTATAATATGCAACTGGATTTTAAGCTTCCCGATAGATGTATATATGAACAATATAATATAGTTCTTACAAATATACATTTAATTAATGTAAATTAACGATAAATGATCAAATATTTTAGAAATTAACTGCAGACACAATGTACAAAGACTATTATAAATTAACTTTCCACTGTTAAACTGGATAGTTCCTTTGTGGCACAACATAGCAGCCCACGATGTACTTAAAATAGCCAATACATTTTAAATAATTTGCGGTTCAAAGTATACCTTTTAAAGAAATTGCTATGTATTTGATTTTTGAATCTATACCAATTCCTAATTATCCAGAGGGCAATTAAGAGTCAACTGTACATGTAGGGCAGACTACAGAAGGACAGCAGTTTCCTTGAAGAATATTAATGAACCAGTTGGATTTAACTGACTATCGACAGTGATTCGTTATAGAATTCAAATTCCACTGTCTGCCATGACATCATTTGAACCAAGGTTTCGCAGAACATTACCTTGGTCAAATAGGCCTCGATTAGTGTGGTGCTTGGCAATAATTTTCAGGCTGCCTCCACAACACTACAATCAATCTACAAGGCTGATATACACACAACTGTATGAATCAGGTGCAGAAATAGGCCATTCAGCTTCTCGTGCTTGCTCTGCTTTTCAATGAGATCATGACTGATCTGTTTGTGTTTCAAATTCCACATTCCTAACTACATCTGATATCCCTGAAGAACAACAATTTATCTAACTCTGCCTTAAAAATAAGTCCATCTTCTGAGGTAGAGATTCCAAAGTCACACAACCCTCAAAACAATTTCTCATTTGCGCTGTCAAAGGGGGACACCCAAGTTTTTAAACAATTCCCCCTAGTTCTGACTGACCCACAAGTGAAAATTTCCTTTCCATGTCCAATCTGTCAATCAAGCCACACCTCACGCTTCTAAACTCTTAGCAGCAACAAGTCCAGCCTATCCAAACTTTCCTCATCAGACAACCTGCTCATTCCAGTCATCAATCTAATAACTCTCCTCTGAACCACCTCCAATGCATTTACATCTTTCCTTAAATGGGAAGACCAAAATGACCACTGCAATAGCCATAATCAATCTGTGCAGGCCCATCCACAGCTTGGAGCCTTCCTTATATGAAACCTTCTTCAGATTTGCAAGAGTGCCTGCCAGAATGGCTGGCATAAACAGACAATCACTAGCTCAGCAGCATCATTGTTAGCAATAGTCAATAGTGAGGCTTCAGGACAAAGAACTGGGTCATCAAATGCTGAGGTACCTTCATAGATGGGACAAGTATTCTCAAGAAGACAGGTAGGACCCGGCAATCAGTAAGATAATGTGAGAAGTCATATTCCATTGATGGTGCCTTCAGGAAGTAACCCTTAATTGGGTACTTGAGGATTCCACATAAACTGCTGATTAAGTAACAACTTGACTTGAAATTCTCATCCTCATTTTCAAATGCCTCCAATGGTCTTGCCCGTTCTTGGTTTTTGTAATCTTCGTAATCCAGCCCCACAACCCTTAAGAAATCTACACTCATCTAATTTGAGTCTCTTGAGCATTCATGATATTAATTGCTTTACCATTACTAAACAGAGTTCTGAACTTTGGAGTTCTCTCCTTAAATTTCTCTGCCACTTCCAGATGGTCCTTAACCATGCTTCTTGACCATGTCTTTGGTAATTTGTCCTGATATTTCCTTGTGTACTAAATTTTGTTTGCAAACACTCCTGCGAAGTGCCTTGGGGTGTATTACCACATTAAAGATGCTAAACAAATACAAGCTGTTGATGCTGTAGCTACATTTAGTTTGACAATTTGCCTACATGAATAAGTTATCTCAAAATTACACCAAAGATTGATTCAAAGCAGAAACTGAGTACAGAATTAGATACAAACACAGAGAATGCTGGAGAATCTTAGCATGTCTGGCAGCATCTGTGGAGAGAGAAACAGAGTTCACATTGGTTTGATTGGAGGGTCACCACGCCCCAGGCGAAGGGAGAGGCTGAGGAAGAGAATCCTTCATGGTAACTTCAGCCACTGCAGGAATTGAACCAATGCCATTGGCGTTACTCTGCATTACAAATCAACTGTCCAGCCAATGGAGCTAACCAACCCCGTGAAGATGAGGTATTGCAAGGTTGAAGTCACTGTTACGTACATGACCCACATGTTGGCATTAGATAAGTCAATAACATTAATCATACTGTATGAAAAAAGTAGTAGAATTTGTGCTTGTGAGTTAGTGATGTTCCAACTTTACCAATCTCACTGTGTTCTCAGCAGCCTACTGTACACTCTGTACACCCACGACTATGTAGCCAAATTCCAAACAAACACCATCTGCAAGTTTGCTGACAGGCACCACTGTGGTAGAACAAATAGCAAACAATGATGATTCAGAATACAGGAAGGAGATAGAGGGCTTGGTGTCATGGTACAATGGTGCAATGATAATAAGCCCTCTCTCAATGTCAGCTAAACAAAAGAATTGATCATTGATTTCAGGAAGGAGGACGACACGACCCCATCTACATCAATGGAGCTGTGGTGGAGAGGTTCGAGAGTGTCAAGTTGCTGGAAATGATGACAATCTGTCCTGGACTTCCCTCATCGATGCTATGGTCAAGAAGGCACAACAATGCCTCTTTTTCCTCAGGTGGCTTAGGAAATTCAGCATGTCCATAGGAACCCTCACCAACTTTTACAGATGCACCATAGAAAGCATACCCTCTGGGTGCAAAACAGCCTGGTACGGCAATTGCTCTGCCCAGGAACATGCAAAACTACAGAAGGTTGTGTGCACAGCCCAGACCATCATGGAAGCCAACTTCCCATCTATGGACTCCATTTACACTTCTTGTTGCTGCAGACAGGCTGCCAACATCATCAAATACCCTTCCCACCTTGGTAATGATCTTTTCCGACCTCTTCGGTCAGGCAGAAGATGTAGAAGCTTGAATACACGCACTAACAGGTTCAAGGACAGTTTCTTTCTTGGTGTTATTAGACTGCTGAATGGACTTCTCTACCTTCAAATAACGTTGATCTTGCTAATGTAGATCTTGCTTTGCACGCCTGCTGTGCAGCTGTGTTTTTGTATGCCTCACTCTGTCTAAGCACCCTATGATCTGTAGGTCCTTGTTTGCTAATGATCTGCCTGTACTGCTTGTAAAACAAAGCTTTTCACTGTACTTAGGTACATGTGACTACAATAAATCAAATCAAATCCATGCCTAGAGATAGTAGGAACTGCAGATGCTGGAGAATCCGAGACAACAAGGTGCAGGGCTGGATGAACA
>NC_063350.1:28613275-28663275 GCF_021869965.1 Rhincodon typus | reverse complement strand
TGACCATTTCAACTGACGGCAAAGCATCTTTAAACATAAAACATCTTTTCTTCAAACATTAAGATTTTGATCTGTGCCCTCATAGTGGAACTCTGACTTCCCTATATATTTGCGTATTCGAACAGCATATTTAAATGTATTGTGTGCAATACATCACTTATAGATTTGGAGGCAAAAGTAATTTACCATGTCTTACAAAATTTCATTCAAAACATAGATGGCATGTATAGCATTGTATAACATTAAGCAGTAATATAAACTATAGGTAGGAGAGGATCCATTCTTTTCAGTTGAAAGTATGCAGGTAGAACAGATCATTAACTCAGAAACTAGAGTTAAGTGATTTGTTTCAATCAGAGTATGAATTCACAATACAAAATACACATCTCAGTTTGAACAGTTCTTGGGTGAACACATTCAGACTGACTCTAGGATAGTAAAGTGGGAGTTGATGATACGGTAATAAAACCTGATGCTTTAACAGGTTTTTTCTAAGTTTTATATGCATTATAACAATAATGTGAATTTTATGCCTTTCACATACACTAATTGTCCTAGGGATGTTATATAGGTTCAACCGTTGTAGACGGTGAGCAACAATACATAACCTGTTGCCTGCCACCAGAATTCTACCTGTGAGTCAAGGTGAACGGGATCATCAAGCTGCTAATTTGAGTGAAGTGAACAAAATTCACGAAAGGCATTCACCTGTGTAAAAACAATCAAGCAAGTAATCAGACAGATAAAGATGCAGTCTCCCCAGCAAAAGGGCATTAGGCTGGCATGTCCCCTCGCAAACCCACCTACACTGTTCCTAATAGCATCCCTCTGCTCCTCCTGTAGATTTGTACTGGGAATCTACAATATTTATGTTGTAACTGAAGTGGGAATAGCGCTTTTGCTTGGAAAAGGGAGTATTACAACAGGGTTCAATAAAAGATTCTGAGAATGTTGCTTATAAAATAAATTGCACCTCAAATGCTTGCTACCTACTTGCAATCACTCATCTGGAGAATGTGATATTCTATATATTTTTGTTTCAATGGCTTGTTTCCCATCCTTTTTCACAAGTAGTTGACTGATTATCCTAGAAGCAGAGTGTGGTCTGAATTTGAACATGATGGGTAGAGGAAGTGAGTCAACAGAGTAGTGGAGTACGAAAAAACACAAACAAAATCTGAATCCATGACAAACACTCTCAAAGCAAACTGATCCTTTCCAGGTGATCAGGTTGGTCCTTTGCTGTGTGCAGAGAAAGAAGGTTTGAGGGAGAGATATCTGAGATTTTTCCATGGCAAGTTTGAAGAAAATAAACAATTTTTTGAAGATGCTGTGATGGATCAGGCTCCCTGGTGTCTCAATGGGAGTCTTAACAATTGCCTTTCCCCTCTATCTGCTCCAAAGGGGTGTTGCCTTGGTAATGCAATATCCTGCAGGTCAAAGTAAAGAGGAAGAGAAGCTCTGCATAAAGCAACAGGCAAAGGTCAACCCACTTAACACCGGACCAATCAGAGAGTGCTATCTATCTTATTGTGCAAAGCGTTCTTCTTCAGCCGAATGCCTTTCATCCATAGTGCTCAAGTTTATTCACGTGGGGAGCAGGGAGAGCAGTGGGATTATGTCAATGTTACTTTGTACTAATAATCCAGAATCCAGGCCATGTTCTGGTGGCTCATGACAGATGGTGAAATTTGAATTCAATAAAAGTCTGGTTTAAAAACCCATCTGGTTCACCAACGCTTTGTAGGGAAGGAAATCTTTCACCCTTACCTGGTCTCACCTAAATGTTACTTCAGACCAACTGCAATATATTGACTCTTTGTGGTCCTCTGGGAAATTAGGGATGGGCAGTGAATGCCAACAGTATCCTCATCCCATCAATGAATAAAAAAAAAATTGTGGTTCCTTGCTGGGAACAAAAAGGAAAGATCCTGAGAAGCAGCTTACTTTGAAAAACAACCTTGAAAAAGGCTCACATAAAACCTTTTGCAATGTGAGCCATTTAGCCCACTCAATCTATACTGTTAATAAGCTTCACTTGAGCCTCTACTCATCTTTCAGCAGTTAAACAGACCATTGCAGCTCTCCATTCCCTTCTTCCTCATGTACTTATCTAACTTCCTCTTCAATCTCTCCCAATCTATTTGCTTGTTCACTCATTCTCTCAGCAACTTTCTTCAGCAGGATCAATAAGTCCATCCAATCTCTAAGACAATCAGCAAAACACAGCAGATATTTCAACATCCTTTAACATCGAACCGAAGAAGTCATAGCCTTTAATTTGCACACCTAAATTTTGATGCCACTACCTTTAACTCATTGAGTTCCATGTTGCTGCTTCTTCCTGCTCACTGCTGTAGAGAAAATAATGGGAAACAGATAAAAAGGAAGATTAAGATAGTTAAATAAAGAGAGGAAAGACATAAAATCAAAAAGGAAAGAGAGAGAAATGGCGGACAGTCAGAAAAGATTAATTTAACTCCTAGGGAAACAGCCAATAATCTCATGTCAGAGTTAAATATACTTAAACTTTCTTAATTCAGCTATTTTATTGCTAAAGGTTATTGGACAGAATTCTGGTACTTCCATTCTGAGAGGGATTTAAAATAAGAGAAAAGCAACATTGCTAGCCCTCTTATCCACTTTATAGTAAGTCAGAATGGCAAGTACTAAAGACTTTAAAGTACATATCCTAAATTGATATAGTGGAGATAAAGCAAAATGAGACAGGCGCATTACAACAAAATTAAAAAAAAAATTTCTGGATCCACTCAGCCAGACCCAGAACCTAAGAAGCTTGCAAATGCCAAGAGGATTAATTTGAGATATCACAATTACACCCATTACTAATGGCTGATGGTAGATTGCAGGAGTTAGTAAATATAGTTTGAATGAAAGGACAGTATAAATTTTCTTAAAGATTCTCTATTCCTATCACTAAGACATTTAAATTTGTTTTTTTTTCTCTGCACTTCAGATGCTTCTTTTAATATGACTCTTGGCCGAATCTGCTGAAAAAAAATTCAGATGAATAAGACAGCTAATGTGATGAAGCTAAACCCCTTTCCTAAAGTTCCCTTTTCTTCTTGTTTGAGCACTGAATTTATCGTTACTCAGCAAGTATTAGTTTGCTGGGTTCTGAATGCTGTGTTTTTAAAAAAAGCTAATACACTAAAAATAATATAATCACAAGTACCCATAGTATAATAAATTTTCAGTTTATGTATTTAGGTTTTTTTTAACAAAAATAATTTCAATGTTAAAGCATTGCCTTACACTTCAGTGCTGCAAAAATTTGTAAACCCTGAATGATGGCAATTCTACAGAGAAGTAAGTTGTAGGTGTCTTTCCATAAGTAAACTGGCAGATTCTTTTTTCTGAGCAAATCACTTTTGAGAATCTGCTGATTTTTCCTTGTGATGAAAATAATCCTCGGCTTTTCACCTTCCCCTAACAAGGAAAGATCTGAATTTCACTCAATCCGATTGCATTGTTGAGTTTAGGAATTCAACATGTGAAAATTCACAGGAGCAATTCCAGCTTTCAATCTTTGGAGACCAGTGCACTGCACTAGTTTCTCACCTTATTTCAATCTTATTTTCAAATCAAACATGGTTAATACCTTAATTCATAGAAAGTGCATTAATTGAAACTTGTAGGTGAGATTTCAATTTAATTTTACACTGAAGCCTCTCAGGCCACAATTACGCAGGATAACATCTTTAGCAAACAGACGTTTTTATGTAAATTCTTGGCAAATTACTTAGAATGTTAGTAAGTGTACAGTAGATACAGGTGGAAACCTATTGATTTGGCAGCAGTATGCATTTTTATCCATCAATAAATCTAATCAGAAGAATGTAGTTTAAAGTGCATATGCTATGTACCCATTTTGGACTGGGATGTTTATGACCCAAACCTATTATATACATTCATATTCCAGCTTTACACCATATATAAAACCACATTTATCATTCTAAATTGACACTTTCACTGATTAGTTCCAATTACTGACCAGTTCTCAATACAACGTTGTTACAAATGTAAGGTTGTACTTGAAGGTGCTGCTGTTTATAATTTCAATTGTAAAATAGTTTTTTTCTAAAATGCTTAATCAATCACATAATAGTACAAACAATTCAATTAATGAATCAACAAGTTATGAGGAGTTCAAAACATGAAGATGTCCAAAGAATTACCACCTAACACAAGTCAAGATGTTGTGTGGTTCAGAAACTTTGTTCTAATGAAGTAGCAAGTGAATTGGAAAGCCAAATGTTTTCTCATGCTGCTAAACTACATTAAGTATATTTTCTTAAAACAGTGACAATATTGTGTAATTTCTTTAATTATGATCTTGAAATTTCTTTATTCTTTTCAAACAGTAATTTAGTTTTACATATGCACTGAGAGCGTGCCTTATTCCTATTTTCAGTGCATGTAGAAGTTCCAACTCAACATGCGTCTTCCCCAGCTGTTTTCAACACTAAAATGACCAATAGCATTTAGTCTTTACAAGCTGCTTAGACTAGTAGCATGAAAAATTGGGGGTCACATATAGGCCTATAGTTTCCTTCTTGGGCACACACAGCGAGTTGCAACCAAAAACAATGCCTGAAGTTACATCTATTTTGCTGATGTCAAGTTAGAAATCTTCCCAATTTCGTTAGAGGACACTGAAACTTAAAATTGGTGTAAATGAGTATGAATCAGCATTAACATAAAAGGTCTCATGGAAAAAACACAGACCCACACCAGCAGAGATAGTAGGAACTGCAGATGCTGGAGAATCTGAGATAACAAGGTGTAGAGCTGGATGAACACAGCAGGCCAAACAGCATATGTCTTTTATGCATCTTAAAATTTAACATTCAACTTAATAAACATGATTTATGCACATCAGGCACATGTGCCTGCAATGGGAAGATTTACATTTTTTAATGTGGCCTATGCCACGAAAAATGCATTGGAAGAAACAGAAAGCAGATCTTGTAATTAAAAAAAAATTGGAAAATTGACTTTTTTTGTTTCACCTGAAACTCTGGCCACAATGTTGATAGATGCACATTAACCCTTGTGTCCATTACTCCCGGCCAATTGCAAGTACAGGATACGCAGATTTTAGAAGTTTGATGGATGACTTGAAAGAACAGGTATTCATAAGCGGATTGTAGTTTTGAGGGGAACTCAATTAGGCACAAAATTCTACAATCCTTTAAGTCCCATAATTTCATTGTGCTCAAATCACGGGACAAATGCAAAGAAAACCCCAGGTCATAAAATTATCATCTATGCTCCCTTATTTTGCATGTATCTTAAACAGCTTTACGATTTAGAATTAAATCAACAAGGAAACAACAGCATCAGCAAATGTTTTTGCAAATTTCTTTGCCAACAAAATTCAAATAAAGAAAACCAATAAAGATGAAATGTAATAAAAATAGGACTGTGTTGCCTGGCCTATAAAGGACCAATTTACCTGGTGCTCCAAGTGGCCTATTGACTCTGGCAATAAATTTGCATTTGTCTTCGCCAAGGCTTTCCATTCCAATTCATGAGATAAACATATGATTTCACTGTAGTATTGTGGCAAATGGAGTAATCCAGTCATCCAGAGGAAATTTACAACGATAGCAGTCATCAAGATTACACACAAGAAACATAACACTTATTTCTCATATCTAATTTTTGCTTCAAGTAGACCTAAACCAAGCAGTACTAATAAAAGCAAAGTACTGCAGATCCTGGAGATCTGAGTTCCAAAGAACAGTCGTATTGAACTTGAAATGGTAACTCTGTTGTACTTTCCACAGATGCTGTCAGGCGTGTTGAATTTCATCAGTATTTTCTGTTTTTATTTCAGTAAAAATAGTTCAAAGCCAATTCAGAGTTTAGACCACAGACTAGATATTCCGCTCTGCAGCCAATGCAGGTATCCAAATTCCTGTGCTTTGACCCTGGTGGATCTGCCAGATTCAGATCCATTGACATGTTTGTGGTGGTCTTCCAACAATGTCTCGATTGCACTTTTGAGGATGAATACGGGAGAAGAAGAAACAATGCAAGCAGTTTAGCCAGTGGTGAGTGGCTGAAATAAACTTTTCCTCCCTACTTATTTTTAAATTTCCCGCATTGCATTGTTAACTTCACTGTTCTGCAATGCATTGACCTAATGAGCAAAAGTGTCAGATCATGTGTTTCGATCATTAACCTTTATATTTTTATATTTGTCCAAATTCTGAGGCGAGTCAACTTTTGTGTCTCAGACTGGCTCCCTTCCACATTTCCCCATTCCCACCTGCCCAAGATTCCCAAAAATGGGCAGCAAATTATTGGAAAAATTTGCATTTATGAGTTGAAACGTTCTGCAAATGTTACAATGCACTGAAGAAAGGAATATGGAGAAACTTACGTTAGCCACGTACAAAGGATCATATCACAAGTCCACATCGCCATCAAGAAAATTTGGATGTGTGCTACCCACAATTATTGGTAGAAACATCATGTATCGGCAGCGCAGACCTATAAAATTACCCCTGCAGTCTTAAGCACCAAATCATTTTATATATTTATATATATATATATATATCTATATAATATATGGATTGAAATAGTTATTTTGGAAATATATACATAGCCTAGACTCTATATATAAACATTAGTTTATATTGATAAATAATTATAAATATAAACTAACAGATATGGATTGCAATTTTGTTTATTAGATTTGTCTATTAAATAACAAAGGAATTTGAACAATATAAATAAATAACCAATTTGATTAATCAATGTGCAATCCAATACTACAAACTTACTACCAATAATTTTTTATTCTGGTTAAAAAGCGTAGCAATTGTTTTTGACACCTCATACCCATAATCATCCACTTTATAAAAAACATAAACAGTAAAGTTGAATAGAGCAGTATATAGTAACAAAGCAATATTAAATAGCCATATAATCCTTTGTGCTAAATGATTGTGTCTAGCATGTTTTCAGTTTCAACTCAGTTACAAGGATTGGCTTTTATCTACCACATAAACAGCTTTATTCTTGGGTCTGTTTTTGGACCCATAACATTAGGCAATATAACAAACTTTAGAGCCAGTGTTAGGTAGTATTATCTTAACTTAACCCATCATTTTCCACTTATGATGCCCAAAGGCTGATGCAACACTCCTCCAGAATACAGCTGCTTTACCTTTATATTGGCTTACATTTTGCAGCTTGAAGCATCTAGACTGAACCTCCTTTTTTGCTGCTTGGTAATATATTTTTCTTTTTCATTTTCCTATTGCTCTTTAAAGTTGCAGGACATTGTGACGTTATTTGATCAGCAGTCTTTGCTCCCGCCATCTCATTGCCTTTTATAGAAAGCTCTGAAGTTCTTTCTTTGGGTTTTCTTCCTCTCTTCTTCCCGGTTGTGCTTTTCTTCCTCTCTGATTTTGTAACCTTCAGCTCCCTTTTGTTCCTTGCAGGTATTTCTGCAGAGGCCCTAAACCAGTTCTGTTAAAGGACATTTTAATCTTTAAGAGTTGATTGAGTTTTGTGGTTTGAGAAAACTGCACAGCATAATTTTATCACTATTTTTAGGATAAAACATGAAGTATTAGCATAGAATGTGCACTTCTATTGCATATTTTTGTTTTATATAATGTAAACTTGTGAAAATCCAAATTCCTGTACTTTCTTCGCAACATCCCTCATCTTCCTGCAACTTAGTCTAATTACAAGTAGGAGCAGGAAGGAAAACAGTCCCTTCACAAACATTCACTAATACTCCTTTGATCTTGGAAAAAGGAAACATTTAATATCAGCCCAGGCACAATATTCTCCCCAATTTTCCTTTCTTTTTGATGTGAAGTGCTTAGTCTTTACTCAGTACCTCTCTACATCTGCACAATTCACATTGACACCTCCACACTATTATTGCACATGTTGATGCTGCAACAGAGTCTAATTTAGATATTTTAAATCAACCTTTTCAAATGTGGTATTATACATCTCTGGAGCAGGCAGAACTTGAACACTATTACTTTGCCTGGTTATATGCTGAGAAGATAGAAATTTTAAATCAATCTCAACAATGCAGCACTCCTACAGTAGATGGGTCCTGAGCTTGGGCCCACTGGCCCAGAGGTACAGAAACTACCTCTGCACCACAAGACCCCTCAGAGTCTAGTTTAAGAATGGGAGATTTATTGGCAAGAACTGTACAAACAATCCATAAACAAACAACTCAGAGACTTTGCCAAGCTGAATTATCACATATGGAAAATATTTAAAAATATTTGCTCTTTTCAAAGTACTTACCTGTCAATTGCAATTAACATGAAAAATCATTTTGCCTAGTCCCATTAATTAGAATGTAACATTTCAAATCTCCAATTGCAGCAAATGAACCAGTTAGGTTTCCTGCCTAAAATTATATAGGATTGTTTAAAAAATTATATAACAGTACTTTGGTTTGTTTTGACATTCATCTTCTCAATGTTCTGTATACACTAGTCTGTAATTAACTCGTTGGTCAACTTCAAAACCACAGTGTCGAGTGGAAGGTGTATTTGGGTAATTACCCTATCCTTTAAGGCAGCGTTTTTCCCTTCTCTCTCGTACAGTTGGATGTTCTTAGCAGTATGCCAAGAATATGCTGTGGATTAACAGCAAATGTGCTGTTGTTTTTACTGTCATACGCTTTCATTTGAACCCCTTTTCCTGTCATGGTGACTCTGATATCTTGAAAAGCATACAACAAAAGCAGGGGCAATTGTTACATCAATAATGAAAGTAACAATTCTTTTCAATGATTTACTTGTTTTAAGACTTTTTGTGAAATAATGTTAGCTTACCTCAGAGTGAGAGTTGTTGATGTGGTACTTAACTCCACTTTCCGAGCTAAATTCCTTCTGACAAATCAAACACCTGTATTTCCCAACGAGATGCTCACCCTGTCATAAAATATTACATCATTAAATCTCAAAGGATGAATATTTAAAAGAAAACTACAAGGTATTCATATGTCAGGAGTGGCTGCATTTATGAGGCAATTTCCTAACTGTGCATTGTTAGCAAGCAATGTATAAATTTCTAATCTATTCTCTCTGTTGGCAAGGTTCATTACAAGCAACATGAATTTAGGAAATTAACTCTTTGTGTAATTTACGTACAAAACTGTACTGTCATATGTTGTGCTTCTTTGAGCAGTCCAACACAAATATATTTATATAGTCTATTTACACAGGAAATATTCCGAAGTGATTCAGAGGTGAAAACAGACCCCATAGCAAGTGGGAGCAGACGGTTCAGCATTACAATGGCATAAAGGGATACAGAATTCAGCTCCCAAGCCAACAAGTTTTGTTTTCAGTGGTACCCTACAAAAAGCACAGTTCCAGTATGCATGCCTTGAACACTGTCACATTAATATGGAATTACCTAATATAGAATACGGAACTGGCTGTGCATTCTTTGAAAAGCAAACTATATAATTGCTTGAAAAAGAGTAATATTAAGAAATGTGGATATGAATAGACCAGTAAAGATAGACGAGGTGTGAATCATGCGCAGAAAATTACTGGTATAGATTTCTTACGATAAATGGTCTGTTTCTATACAGTGATATATTGTACAATTTTATGGGTGGCCTGAGACTTTAGGGGCACCAGCTGATCTTAAAACTTAATGGTTAACAAGCTATCTGAACGCTGCCTGTGTGTTCGTCCACTTTCTGCACACACTATGTCACAGAAATGTGTGTCTATTTATAAATGTTAGGAGGGTATTTGGGAACTAGAGTCAAAAACTACAGTGGTTTGCTTCTAATTTTTCCATTTTAAGGGGTCCAATCAAATGAAATGCAAAACTGGGAATTTCCTTAGGATGTTTCCTGCTGACCAACTATAACTTTGGCAGAAATTCAATATACCCCAGTTACAAATTACACTGAAGTTAAAGCAGAAGAATTCCAGAGAAACCCTGCCAGCAGAAGTGTAAAACACCATTGGAGACAACAGTTGGAGACTACGACCTGAAGCAAAAAAATTCAGTTAGTTTATACAGACTATCCCCAACTGAATTCTCCCATCACAGAGAAAGTTCTGCATAAACATCCTCATAGACATCACAGATCTACTCCAACAAGGTTATAAATCACACTAAAATTTCAACATAAACATATCGTGAGGTACTTGCATTACAGCAGAACTCAAACCTCAATGTCAAATGGGGATTGCAAAGTCCCCAAGTTGAAATACATGCACGTACTGCTATGGTGTTTCTTAATGATGCATTAGTTAAATCAAATTTTATTAAAAACAGCAAATTCAGGTAAATATGACGTGAATGGAACAAAATGCTCATATTATTTGTGAGCAAAGTTGAAGATTCTGCTCAGGTTGCACATCATTGCCATCTAATGGTTGTCTGGAAAGTGACATGTGGGGATTAGTTAACTGGTAAATAAAAACTGAAAGAACTGCGGATGCTATAAATCACAAACAAAAACAGAAATTGCTGGAAAAGCTCAGCAGGTCTGGCAGCATCTGTGGAGAGAAATTAATTAATGTTTCAGGTCTGGTGACCCTTCCTCAGAACAGTTCTGACGAAGGGTCACCGGACCTGAAACATTAACTCCAGCAATTTCTGTTTTTGATACAGTCAACTGGTATCCAGCGTGTGAAGTGAGGAAGAGAATGATAGAGAGAAATGGGGAAAATAATAGGTTAAATAAATGAGAATATTTATGTCCTTAATAATTGTTCATTTGTTTTGAATCCAATTAGATTCAGGATTAGCTATTGCGTTCATAACATACTCCCATCAGGGAGCACAACCCTGTCGGAAACATTTGCTTTTGGTTAAACCAAGACTGCATATTTCTTCCTACGAACAGGGTCACAGTACCATTGCATTATTCTGAAGAAGTGCTGGGCAGTTATCAATGGTATCCTGGTCAATATTTATTCCTCAATCATTTGTCTGAAAACATATTATTCGATCATTTACTCATTGTCATCGGAGTGGTAGATTGCGGTATGCATACTGGCTGCCACATATCCTACATTATAAGAGCGACTACATTTCAAGGAGTGCTGCAATAGCTGTAAAGCACTTTGAGATGTCTGGTAGTCATGAAAAGACCTGTATAAATGGAAATCTTTCATTTTTTAATCACAAAACTACAGCCAAGAATTTGAAGCTTTGTAAGGGTCAGATTATGCTGGGAGGCGATGACCTAGTGGTATTATAACTAGACTATTAATCCACAATCTCAGCATGTTCTGGAGACCCGGGTTCAAATTCCACCATGGCAGATGGTGGAATTTCAATAAAATAGGGAAAAAAGGTCTGGAATTAAGTGTCTAGTAATGACCATGAATCCACTGCCGATTGGAAAAACCCCTTTGGTTCAAACTGATGCCCTTTAGGGAAGCAAATCTGCCATCCTCACCTGGTCTGGCCTACATGTGACTCCAGACCCACAGCAAGGTGGTTGACTCTTAACTGCCTTTTGGGCAATTAGCGATGGGCAATAAGTACTGGCCCAGCCAGAGCTGTCCACATCCCCTGAATGAATTTTTTAAAAAATCAAGAAAACAGGCTTCAGTTAGGTTGCATAAGGACACAGTTGATGCCATTGCCGGAATATTACTAATGTTCACCTGAATAGAGTACCAGTGGTCAACATTAGGCCTCAGTGTCTAAATTCAGAAAAGAAATACTTTGTATATGATTTTTGTTTGATTTATTAGAAGCAATTTGATAATGGTGTTTGCAGAAGCTGGCATTAATGGGAAATTTTATGAGCTGGATTGAAAACTTGCTGGGAACATAAGGTAAATGGCAGAGAGATTTCGATAAATAATTCTTCATAATTCATTGATAAGGTAATAGTAAATGTAGTTTTAGACAATCTAGCCTAAGATAGACAAATGAAACACTGAATAGATTTTTATTTCTGTTACTTTCCAATTTGAATTATGGATATTGTCAGAGTGGTTCATATACCAAGAAGACATGAAGATATAATTAACAAGCTTTAAGTAAATCAGATTTTTTATGCAGTTGTAGTGGATGTGGAATGGGCTGACTTTTAATCTTGTGTTAATTGATTTAAAGTTTCTAATTAGGAATGGAATAGATAATTTAAAGGATATCTATATATTTAGTATGGAAGAAAAATTTACATTTACATGAGGCCCTTCAAATTGCTTCTTAAGGAGACCAATTGGATACAAACCAGAATGGGGGAAAAGTTTGGGCAGGTGAAGCTAAGTTTTAAGAGGTAGATTTCTGAGGAGGCATTTGAAAGTGGAACATAAGGTGAACACTGCTGAAAGGAATTATAAGATGTAAGAGCTGTGACACTTGAAAGTTTTATCACCAATGGGAGAGGAGACCCTTAAGAGCAGAGTGTGTTTGCCGGGGCACTATGGCTGGAGACAGGGCACAAGATGGAATCAAGTTTGCATAAGGTGGAACTCAGAACGTTGCCTAGGAAGATGTTACACAAGATGAACCCAAAGCTTTCAGTGTTGGAGGTGAGGGAAAGAGAAAGGAGGATTTCAGAATTGGAAACATTCTATCTTAATAATGAATTAGGACAATGTGATTGGTATGTTGTTAGAAATCATCATCAGTGGAAAGCAATTGGAGACCATTAAGTATTTTGCTTGTGAGATTAGATCAATAGCCTGTAGCTTTGTTTGATGAGGAGGTGTGGTCATGCAGAATGACACAAGAATTTCCTTCACAAGAGCAAGCAAGTTACACGATTCCATGTTATTGCATATGGTGCCCAGGCCTGTAAGGAGGCATGGACTGACTGCAGTTTGAAAATATCCCTTACTGTTATTTTAAGTTCTAATTGGAATTTTCCAATTACTCCAAATTTGTTTTAAAACCAAATGTGAAAAATTTTAAAAACCAAAATGTGGCAGCAGCAGATAAGAGTTAATGTTTCTCACTGACTCCTTGACTGAACTGAACAGCTCCAACCCAAGGCGTCCAGTTTAAGCAGAACTGCCAAGTATTTTCAACATTTTTCTTTTTTAGTTACAGGTTTACAGCATTGTCAGCACTTTGCTCTTTTGAGAGTCTGGGAGCTCCCTCACTCACAGCCACTTGAACATACTATACCACGAACTGCCTCTGGAGATTGGCAAGAGTCTCTGAAGTTCAGTGAGTGTGAGGGAGACTTGTTAAAATTAACCAGAATGTGTATTTTTATTCTGAAAGTTCAAAATTTCACGCAGAAATGGGAAAACAAGTACTTCCCTGGGGTTGACTTCTGTGGGGGTGCAGAAGTGGGTGGTTCTGCAATTTTGTGCTGTGGGATTGCCAGCATGTTTCCCCTGTTTTTGTTGGAGGAGGTTGGATGAGCCAGTTAAACGGCCCTCTGAAGGCACGCTGCGACACTATTTAAGTGCTTGGTGGATAAATGGAGGCAGCTTCACAGCAGCAGTGCAGGGACCCAGTGATTTCTCATTTAATTTTCACGCCCTTGTTACCACGATTGCCACAGTGGCTTAGTGGTTCAATTCTACATGCTGACCTAGCAACTGTGGCCACACCTTATTTTTAAATGTTGAAATATTCAAAGGGTGCCTCCATGTTGAGGCGCCCTCCTGGTTACCCATGTACTACAGGAGTGCAAAGGTGAGGATGCAAATATTCCAGTGCTGGTCAACATTCCTATTGATTCATTGCCCTTAAAGAGGCTGAGCTACTTAATTGGCTGCCTCCTTGACAACCACCTCCTTTATTCTGTCACTGATATTTGTGGTTTCCAATACACATTTCATCCTGACAAAGGATCAGATGTGGGGACAAGTGTGTATTGAATTGTCAGTCTTTGGGGATGATTTAATAATTTTTGCCACCAATAGTCCGTTTTTGTTCTTTGGGCTGGAAAGTATACGAGTATGTGTGAATACTCCTAAACAACTTGGTTACACATTAGCCATTGGGGTATTTTTGAGGGGGTTGGTTAGTTCAGTTGATTGCCTGACTGGTTTGCAATGCAATTTAACACCAACAGCACAGGTTCAATTCCTACGCCATCAGAGGTTACCATGAAGGACTCAACCTCTCCCCTCACCTGAGGCATCGTGGCCCTCAGGTTAAACCACCATCAGTTGTCTCTCTGTAATGAGTGAGCAGCTCTATGGTCCGGTATGACTATGATGACTTTATTTTATCTTTCCAACTTACCTTAGTACATGTTGCTAGATGTGCTTTCAATCCAGAAAAACTTGAGTAGATTGCTTCACAACGCTGTAAGATAGAATATACAAGACATTTCTTGAAAACAACCACATCAAGTAGAAGCAAAACACAAGATAGCTAATTGAGGCAGTAAGTAGGTGAGGCTGTAGACATCTTCTTCTTTCTGACTGTAAAGTCATTTCTAATACTGGAGGGGAAAATGCTTCTTCCTGTCTGCCAGTACAATGCTCCGCATATTTTTGTACACCTCAATGAAGTCCTCCGTTGGCCTTCTCTGCTCTAAGGGAAAAAAACTCCACTCTATCCAGTCTCTCTTCATAGCTAAATCACTCTAGCTCAGGCAACATCCTGGTGAATCTCCTCTGCACCGTCTCTAGTACAATCACGTCCTTTGGCAATCAGAACTGCACACAGTATTCCAGCTGTGGTCAAAGCAATGTTTGTACAGCTCTATCATAACCTTTATACTCTTGCATTCAATGCCTTGACTAATAAAGACAAATATCGTAAATACCTTTTTAACCACCTTATCCATCTGTCCTGTACCTACATGGATCTGTGGACTTGCACACCAATGTCTCTCTGATCCTTCATATTTCCTAAGGTCCTCCTTTTATCATGAACTCACTCATCTTGTTGGTCCCTCAGAATGCATCACCTCACAATTTCCAGGATTCAGTTCCATTAAATTCCTCACTCCTGCCTACAACTACACTTACCCTGAGTGCCTGACAGCCAGACATTTGACCAGCCCTGATTTATGCTGCCTGTTATCCCCTCAACCCGACTCTGCCAGAAATAATCCCCCCTAACAATGCAAGCTGCCAACCTGACCCCTCCCAAGCAAAACACCCCACTGAAGCCAGCCTGATGAGTGTGTGTGTGTATGTGTGTGTGTGCACGTGCGTGTGTGTGTGTGTGGGGGTGGGGGGTGTGGTGGGGGGGTGTGGGGGTGTCAGTGCTGTTGGTTAAGGAAAGCAGGATGATCACTGTTAGTGGCATTGGAATGAGCAATGGGTATTGGGGGCATGGGAATGTGTGAGGGGTGATGACTTTTATGTGGTGATGAGGTGGCTGTTCATATTAAACAAAAAAAATGCCAGCAATGAGATAATGAATGATCATAGAATATGGCACAAGAGGGTGGTTTGACTCCCCTAATTATCCTGCACCATGAGGGAACTGATGGATTTCAGGTAGGTTCTGTATTTGGGAATGAGCTGGGATTGAACCTGCGGGTGAGGTATATGGAGTTCAGTTCTCACATTAAAAACAGGGAGCAGCTAAGAGTCAGTCTGACAGTGATTGCCACTCCTCAGATTAACATTTTCATAAATATGAAATATTTTTGGAGGCTAAGGCAGTGAAAGATTGTTCATATTGTTTAGCAAAACAATAAGAATATAAGTTCAAGATCATTAAGAGAAAAATTACAGTTGTAGAATCTTTTTCACAAAGGAGTTGTTAGAAAGTAAAATGATTTAATGTGATACAATGGCATGCAGCTTTTAGTGAGGACATCTCAAACTGCTGTCAATCATTACAACTACTGATGCAGGCTATGGTATGTTTGTGTCATGACTTGCTGTCAGTCTATGAGCAGCAGGACTTGGAGTAAGACATGCATGTAGTAGTCTCCTGGTGGATAATGTCATTATTTTCTATACTTAATACATTGTTTCACTAATCCTTGTGTATCACTGGCGTGTTTATGTTGAATGAAGAAGAATACCGGACATGTGACTAGTAGGGCAGAAGCTATTGGAGAATTTCAATCTTCTTAGTAATGGAAATGGTACAAGCAGGGAGTTCAAATTTCAGATGAGGAGTTTGCACAACATTGTCAAAGTATTCAAATGCACAGCCATTTTAACTAGCTTGAAATTAGGCAGGGCAAGAACACATAACCAAGAGAAGCAGGAGCTTAATTTAAACGACAAAGTCTTGTCCCAGTTCTGTAATCAAGTCAAACCTGCCATTTTAACTTCTGGCTAACTAAGAGTTGTACAGCCCCATACCTGGAAAAGAGAGGGTGCCGAATCTTACCAGGAATCGGCCAAGTGTAATTTTTGGTAAGCTTCATGGAAGCTTTCCTCCTGTAAGCCCTAATGGGTTTTCTCATGCTACCTTTACAAACTTGGCTCATTAGCTATGCTCACAATCCTGTGGTGCCCTGCTTGTCACAATCTCCCACTCACTGTAGACAAAAAAGAATAGACTTTGTTGGGATATCTGCAGGCTTCAGTCTTTAAAGCTCAGTCATGCACCTGGTCAAACACTGGCGGTCCACTGTTCACTTTATTTGTCCGAAAATTAAGGACAGAAAGCAATTGGCACTTGCTTTACTAATGGAAACCTGGATGCCTTCTTGGACAGATTTGTATGCAGTCACTGCTCACAGAGTGTATGCTGCTGGGGTGTTGGTGACTGACTGGTGGGGCAAGCAGCAAGCTGAAGTTGCCAGGTTACCATTCTGACTTCCATGTGGGGAATGTCACTGTCAAGGTTCTATCCAGCGGGTGAAACAGGGGAAAACTGCACATCGATGAGGCGATATGATGTCATCATGAGGATGTTAATACATGCTAATACATGCAAATAGACTCGTCACCACTCACTAGTGAGAATTTCATCTTCCAGTTCAACACTTGATTGTAAAATGGGGCTTTTTGTCCTCGACAATGGGAAGATCCTCAATGTTGATCTCACGTAATCTTTCCAACTTTTTTCACCAATGCCCACATTATTTGAGTGCCTGGGAAAATTGAGTGCCTGGAGTCAGTAGCTTAGCTCAGGATTAAGTATAATGTCGATGCTTACAAAGTTTGTTAAAGCCTCAGAAAGTGTCCATGGAAGAAGCTGGAGATCATGATAAGGACACAAAGTTCCCAGCAGTGGCCAAAGAAAATAACTTCAGCTTTCCTACTGTTAAGCTGTAGGAAACTGATGATTATCCAAGACTGGATATCACAGAAGCAGGCTAACAGGACAAATCATTGGAGAAGTCAAGAGAGGTTATGGAGAGATATAGATGATATCACTGGTATTCATGACATGATTTGAACTACTTGCTCACAGAGAGAGTAAATGTGACATGGATAATTTGGGGCAAGATTTCATGCTATCACTTCAACATTTTTCAATGTATTTTTCGGGTCACTGACCCCAATGCTCACTAATGATTCAAACAAGTGCCAACATGTTTATGAGGGAGAGCCATGTAAGACTACTAAGGTGATTATCGTGAAGTGGAAGGATGCCAGATTAATGGGCAAATAAGACTGTAACAAAGTGAAGGCAATTTCAGCAAGAAAATAATATAGTTGTTTGTTGCTTGATTGAGGCTGATGAGGCAGGATAATGCACCACTGCAGTAGATAAAGTAATTTATGATTTTGGTTAGGATCATTTTACAAATTCAGAAAGTATAGAAAGTCAAAGGAAGATTCATACTGGTAGTTTCAAGAGAACTGGACAAGGATCTGGGAAGTGACAGTGCATTCAAGTACTTAGGACAGGAAAGGGAAATTTTGTAGTTTCTTTACAAGTGTGGAGTGGATCAGGGTGTGTATTTTGAGCAGTAGGTTCACGTGAACAGTTATTGCCTGGGAAAAGGAAACTATTCACATCGTCAACCAGCATGCACGTTAGGGTTGGGTGGTGAGTTGTTTAACTAAAAGGGGTCAAAGGAGCAGGATGTGGAACCTAATTATAAAACATGCTTGGAAATAGCATGAGTTTGGAGAAAAAAATAATCTTTCACAATACCACACAAAACAAATGCTTTCGTGAAAGATCTAAAACAAAATTCATGGTTGTGTTGACTTACATTGTTAGGACAGCAAATCTGACCATTTTCTTTGACTTCATTTTTCCAGCTTTCAAGCTGTTTGGGGTTGAATGATGGTAGCCCCGGACGAGTGTATTTAAGCTACATCAAGAAAGAAAGACGTGGTAAGAGTAACCTTCATAATTGGGTTCTCAAACAAACAATGTCTTGCTAATTTATTATACAGTAGATTGTGATACTGTAATTAAGACTGCACCAATTCTTAGCTATTACTTTCTTGGAAAGCTTGCCAATGATTCTTTTTATTCAGTCTTCTGGTGTTACGTTTATTTGACATGGAGCAATCAAAACTGCACATAGCAGAGCTCTGACTGAATTAAGACATTAATGTGAATTAAGGACTGTTTAAATTGAGTATAATCACATAGCCCTCTGTGTAAGAAGTGCTATTTTTAAAAATATTTTCATTGAATGATAGCTTTCATACAGGATTAAAGACTTCTGCAGGAATTAGCATGTAATTACTGAGAGACCCTGCCCCCCGGATCACATTATAAAATTACAAAAATAAATGTCAACACAATTTTTCAGCAAAATTTCTTCAATTTTCTTCAAGTTACTTACATTGAAATAAATATTCCCTCACCCTCTTAATATCGGGGACTAAATCATCTTTATTTCTTCTTTTGGTCCAAAGTTTTGAAAGCTCATCCTCTGCAATTTCCTGGAGATGGAAAACAGCTACTTGTGCAGATCTTCGACGGATGCGGCCACTCGGAGTTTTCTCAAACAAATTCTCAAAGTCTTCCTCAGCTGATTTCTGATCAGAATCTTCAGTTGCCTAAACAATATTTTGTTGTAATTGTTATTATCTAAATGATGGTTAAAAAGGTGAACTTGCCCTTTTCTCCTTTCTGACAACACATGAATGGATACATTACAACAAATGTTAATGATTTCAATGTTACAGCTAGAAACGTCATCATTCTTTAAATCAGGCAGTTGCGAATAAAGAAAAACGATGAGAATAATATCTCCAGAAAACTTTCTGCCCTTTACAACATGTACTTACATGTGTCATCAGGGATTAAGCTGAGAAGTAATTTATAAATGAAAGAAATGGAGGTAAAACTGTGAAATCATATAAATAGTACTTTTTCAATTAATTTTTGTTAATTTTATTAATCTGCCTACGTAGATAGTTATAACTCAAAGGGCTCCAATTTTTTCTTGCTTAGATATTGGGGAAGAGGCTTAATTGATAGAACTGTTTATAGATACACAAGTTATGAAAAAAAACTTGACAAATTTCAGTCATAAATTATTCTAAAGTTAAATGTTCAAATTCATTATTGCAGCCAAAGCTAGAATGTTAACATAAATGATACGATCATGTCCTGAGGTAGGGTTTCAGCCAATGTACCCCGATTCAAAAACAAGTGTACTATTAATTAAGATGAAATAAATGTGTATTGATGATTCTAACATAAGAATAAGGCTTTAACAATGTAAATTCAATACTGCCAACTTGATTGAGTTTTTTGAATAAGTGATGAAGAAGATCGATGAAGGCAGAGCAGTGAACGTTGTCTATATGGATTCCAGAAAGCGTTTGACAAGGTTTTGCATGGTAGTCTGATTAGATCACATGGAATACAGGGAGAGCTAGCCATTTGGATACAAAATTGGCTCAAAGGTCGGAGACAGAGGTGGGTGATGGAGAGTTGTTTTTCAGACTGGAGGCCTATGACCAGCAGTGTGCTGCAAGGATCAGTGCTGGGTCCACTGCTTTTTGTCTTTTATATAAATGATTTGTATGTGAATATAGGAGATATGGTTAGTAAGTTTGTAGATGACACCAAAATTGGTGGTGCACTGGACAGCGAAGAAGGTTACCTCAGAGTATAATGGGACTTCGATCAGATGGGCAAATGAGTCGAGGAGTGGCTGATAGAGTTTAATTTAGATAAATTTGAGGTGCTGCATATTGGTAGGACAAATCAGGATAGGACTTATATACTTAAGGGTAAGATCCTGGGGAGTGTTGCTGAACAAAGAAACTTAGGGGTGTAGGTTGATAGTTCTTTGAAAGTGGAGTTTCAGGTAGACAAGGTGGTGATGAAGGTGTTTGGTGAGCTTACCTTTATTAGTCATTGCACTGAATGTAGGAGTTGGGAAGTCATGTTACGGATGGAGAGGACATTAGTTAGGCCACTTTTGGAATACTGTGTTCAATTCTGGTCTCCCTGTTATAGGACAGTTGCTGTGAAACTTGAAAGGATTCAGAAAAGATTTACAACAATGTTGCCAAGGTGGAAGGGATTGAGTTATAGGGAGAGGCTGAATAGGTTGGGTCTATTTTTCTTGGATTGTTAGGGGCAGAGTGGTGGCCTTACAGTAGTTCATAAAAGCATGAGCAGCATGGATACGGTAAATATTTTTAAAAATTCATTCACGGGATGAGGGTGTCACTAGCCAGGCAGCATTCATTGCCCATCCCTAATTGCCCAGAGGGCAGTTCAGAGTCAACCACATTGCTGTGGGTCTGGAGTCACATGTAGATCAGACCAGATAAGGATGGCAGTTTCCTTCCCTAAAGGACATTAGTGAACCAGATGGGTTTTTCCAACAATCGACAATGGATTCACGGTCATCATTAATTCTTAATTCCAGATATTTATTGAGCTCAAATTCCACCATCTGCCATGGCAGGATTTGAACCTGGGTCCCCAGAACATTATCTGGGTCACTGGACTGTTAATCCAGCGATAATACCACTAGGCCATCACCTCCCCTAATAGCCAAGGTCTTTTCCCCAGGGTAGGGGAGTCCAAAACTAGAGGGCATAGGTTTAAGAGAAAAGGGCAAAAACTTAAAAGGGTCCTTTTTCATGCAGAGGGTGGTGCATGTATGGGACAAGCTGCAGAAGAGGTGGACGCTGGCACAATTACAACATTTAAAAGGCATCTGAATGGGTATATGAATAGGAAGGGTTTAGAGGGATATGGGCCAAATGCTGACAAATGGGACTAGATTAATTAGGATATCTGGTCAGCATGGAGGAGTTGGGCCAAAGGGTCTGTTTCCATGTATACAGTTCAATGACTCTATGATAAAGCTCTTTAATATTCTCTATACTGTTACCTATAGTTATGATCGCATCCTACTTCCTGAATGAAAAATATGGCAAGTTCAAGCCCCTGTTAAGCACATCTAGACCGGCCTAATTTCAGCTGACACTCCACTGTAGCACTAAAGGATTGCCATATTGTTGAGAATGCCATCTGTCAGATGAACTTTTAAGCTTTGCAATTCACCGATGCACTATTCAAAAAAGAGCAGGGAAGTTGACCACATTTACTACATCAATAAAACAGATTATTCAGTCATTTATTTCATTCCTCTTTGTACTACCATACTGTGAGCAAATTGGCTAATATAATTCCTGACAATACTTCAAGCATACATAATTGACTGTGAACCGCTTGAGCATATCCTAAATACTACATACATACAAATCTTTAATACTGTGATGAACTCCTAATAGTAACCTTAATCATTACTAAGTTATTGACAAGAAACAGCTCATAAATAGCTTTAAAGAAATGTTTGCACATTGCCAATAAAAGAGCAAGAGAGAAATTAAACATTTTAAAATTACATTTGGAAATCAAGCAATCTTACCGCTGAGTGTTCAGATTTTACATGATAGTCATGACCAGCCTTTGATTTATACTCCTTTTCACAATGCTCACAAATGAAAACAGCTTTCTCAATATCTGCAGGCTCTTTCCCACATCTTTTTAAATGATACTGGTAGCCCATTAGGCTGGCAAATGTAGCTGTGCAACCCTAGGAAGATAATAACTGTAGATATAATGCACCAAATCAAGCAACAGGGAGATTTCCAATTTTGAAAATTATTCTGACATACAGTTGCCCCATGTATTTCCATAACTATCTAATTGGGAGCTTTCAAATGCTGAAATAATGCACAACTCTATCTGGTAAAAATTATCCATGTAGATTCTTAGCACAGACTGCATGCATATCGTGAAATCATGCATGAGTTTCATAATTTTCTGTTGTATGTTTCCATAAGCAAGACACTGTTCCAGGAATGCATAGTCGTAAAACTGATCCGAATAACTTTAAAAACAAGTGAATAAAATTCAGCTTTAACCTTCCGATATTAATATTTAGAATGTATTTAACCTCATTAGGACACTTCAATTTTCCCATTTGTTTAAGTACTCTTCGCAGTCTTTCACGCTCCTGCTGTTCATCCAGCAGCTTCTCTGCATTCACCAAAGGCTGTAAGATACGAGGCAAGAAAATACTGTTTCTTAACAAGGTCAGAAACACCATCAGATAATTTATATGAATGCATAACAACCAGCCTTGTCTATTGGAAGCCTATGTTTGGAAAATTCCACACAGTTTCAATTTCCTAATATGCATTCCCAGCAGGTAATATTTCTCATTGGGTGCCAGTGTTCATGAAATTGAACCTCAGCTGTCCAATTGGATGGAAGCTTTAATTAATGTAATCAAAAGTTGAGGTCATTCACTAACCTTATTGTTGTGCTCTGCCATAGTATGATACTTTAGCCCAGCTTTAGATTTAAACTGCTTAGCACAATGTTGACACTTCAAAGCATTCTGCAGCTGTAAGTATTAAAGAGGAGTAAATCTTTCTGGATTGATAACACAGCCTTTTTACACATAATCTTAGCAAGTCATCTCAAAGGATTAAATTTTACGTAACTAAAGTTTAAATGAAAAAACATTGCTTTAAAATAACATCTAAAATATCTAGTTATTTTAAAATACATTTTATTCCTTCCTTATATATTGAGAAAAAAAATTGTGAAATTCTAATGTAAAAATACCATGCACAAATCCCCGATGGCTCAATGGGATTACACCACCGAGTACCTGAACCACAGTTAATTATTTTGATCACTCTCCTCCTCAGCTTTCACAGAGAAAGTGTACTTTTAAATCAGGGAATTACATAGGATGGGTGCATATAGTTATTGATTGCTTACTGTAGTGAGTAAAATAGTAGAAGGACAAATTGACAATAATCTCAGAAAGGAGAGATTGAGAAAAAACTATATTCTTGCAGATGGTATTTGCGAATCAGATGCTTAAAAACAAACACTCAAGGATAGGGTAGCAAGCAGGACACAGGGATTGGATTGGGAGACATATGCGGAGAAACACCTGCACAGACCTGATAAATCCAAGACCTCTTTCCTATGACGTAAAACTTACGCTATGCTCATAACTTTGCAAGAGTGGACATCAGCTGAGGGGATCAGTGAGAACTGCTGAAATAATTTGTTAGATAAACACCCTGATTGACACAACAGAATTGGCATTTCAGTGAAGTAAAGAAATTCTCTGGTGTTGAACAGTATGCATTGTCAAGGCTTACAAAGACACTTCAGTATGGGACCAGAAGATGACTCAAACCTCTGGTATCACATCTCAGTGAGGAGTGACAACTTTCAGGGAAGGAGAAGATGGGGAATGTGTGTCAAGTAATAAATTAAGTGGGATGAATATATAATGGTGAAATCTTTAAGAAACATTTTCAAAAAATGGCTGAGATAACTGGAATATTTTTAAGTACATCATCTGGCTTTGTAAATTTTGTAAGTGCCAGCAAATCTAATCACATGAGTACTGTTGCAAACTAATATTCAAAGTGCCTGCTTAAATAATCTTAAATAATCATAGTGCTGCAGCACTATGAAATGTTTAAAAATGGTACAAACAGGCACTGGGGTAGAGATGTTGGTAGAAAGAACCATTTATTGTAACTATATACAAGCAAAATAAAGTTACTTTGTGATTTGATGTCCAGAGACCAAGATATGCCTGTTCTTTGCTTTTTATGTTTGCAATGAGACAATTGCTACTTTTATTCAAAAGAACATGTGCCTCCCTAAGAAGATTACCTCAAGGGAGCTGCATGATATACAGACTGTTAAAAACTCCTTTTCTCTTATAATAAAAAAAACAGAAAGTGTTGGAGAAACTCTAACAGGTCTGACAGCATCTGTGGAGACAGAAATAATGTGAACGTTTCAAATCTAATAACTCTTTTCCAGAACAGTCTTTTGCTTTTAGTTAGCTCTTTTCTCTTGCAGCTTCATCAACTTTTCCTCTTTGATTTCTTCCTTCTCTTGTTCTGTGTATGTGAATATCCGCAAAGAGCTCCACAATAAGAACTTCATGTCAGAGGAATGAAAGTAAAAGATTTCCCTGTTGAAATTGCAGACATGTAGCTTGCAAGTTCACTTCTTAGTTTCCCAGCTGAGAAAAGATATTTTGGAAACACTCAAGTCAATACTGATGTTTCAAAGTCTATGAACAGTGAGCTCGACCACGTCCTGGTTGGACAAAACAAGTGGGTAACTTTATCTCTCATTTACAGATTTAATTCAAGTCAGGCTCAATCCTTACATAAATGTATGAATTTCTGAGCTTGGAGGTTTTGCCCTCATTGTCATTTCATTTACAGACATGCACCATGGAGTACATTTTCTGGCTGACATTAAATTCAACTGGAAAGTGATATTTCTCTTGGAACTGGTGTAACTCACGTACATGACCTGTACTTGAAGTGACAAAACAAGTAAATTTCTGCACTCCTCCACTACCATGACCTTCTTCTTTAAAATTGCTGAATTTCAAGTCCCATGTATTTTTTAATATTAGAAAAATTAAATCTTACGTACCTCTTTGCAGATTTCTAGGTGTTTCTTCAAGCCTGCTACAGTTTTCCTGTGTACAGTCATACAGTTTGGACAGATAACTTCTCCTCTATCTGAAATCTCCTGCTGCCACTTTTCTTCCTGGCTTCCTGTTGTCAATCATATATAACATTAAAAGCAACAGTGTGTGTACTTCCAGAATATTAATTGTTTATCACATACTTAAGGTCATACTATTTATACAATGCAACATTGCTTGGTAATTCACAAGAAAGAAATTTCTACTCTAGTGCAAGACAGTTTTTGTCACAACCACTCATTACAGTCTCTTTTGCAACTGTTTCAAGCTGGTTTTTTTTCACTGGCCTTTGAGAATCCAGTCAGTAAATTGCCAATAAAAACAGTTCTTCTCAGCAGACAGACTTAGCAAGGGTGCAACGTTGCTGCTGTTGATTGAGTTCAGAGTATTGGGAACGAGTGGTATTAGGTCCTGTGCAAAAGTATCATAACATTGCAAAAATACAAACTACATCCAGATTGATAAGTCCATTAAATGAAAGCATCCCTTTTGAAATAGCTGTTGGTACATCTAATTCTGAAAGAATGACTTTAACCTGATCTGCTCAATAGAATACGGGAATGCAGTAAAATAGGTGACTTCCTATTGGTTGCACATTTAACCAGTACTTTTTGAACAAACAAGTGGTAGGAGACTTAGCAAAGGGGAATGGATTCCTTCTTTAAACACAGAGATCATGCTCCATGGGGATCATCAAGGCTTGGCAGCAATTCTGATGCTGCTGTAAGGTAGTCATTGTGGCCTCAGAGCCAGATAGATCTGGTGGCAAGCAGGTCTGGGGCTCAAGGAGTCCCAGAAAAGCAAACAGCTCCGAGGCAAGTTATTTCAACTTTTTGTTTCCTGCTACATAGAGTGATACAGCACAGAAACAGACCCTTCAGTTCAATCATCCATGCTGACAAAGTCTCCCAAACTAATCTAAATCCACTTGCCCATTTGGCCCATATCCCTCTAAACCTTTCCTATTCATGTACCTATCCAAATATCTTTTCAATATCTTAACTGTTCCTGCATCCATCACTTCCTCTGGCAGTTCATTCCACATACGAACCACCCTCTGTGTGAAAATGTTGCCCCTCAGGTCCCTATTAAATCTTTCTCCTCTCACCTTAAAAATATGCACCATAGTTTTGAACTCACCCACCCTAGGGAAAAGACCTCTGCTATTCACCTTATCTTATGCCCCTCGTGATTTTATAAACTTCTTTAAGGTCACCCACAGCCTCCTTCGCTCCACCCCTGCTTTCCCAAATCTTTACAGCAGGATCTCCAGACAGAACCTGGAGCATTGCCTTTCACTCAGGCTGACGTCTTACTCCAACAGTGAAATTTTGTAGAAGAAAATACAGTCTTGTTTCAAATAGGCTTTTGCCTGAGCCACTTGAAAATGCACTCCAAAAATAAAATATACCCTGGTGTTTTGGGCTACAGTCCTGAATTTAACTCTTGTCTGTAGTTTTGCGACTGCTTGATTAATGTTTTGGTTTCCAAGCTGAAACCTATAAAGCAACCCAGCTTTTTTTCTCTTGTCCTCCAGCAGCTGAAGGCACAATATTGACATTGCATAGCACCAGCAAACAAAGATTAACATAGACTAATTCCTCTGCAATGAGCTGTGAATTTTCACTGGTCTCTAATGAAGTTGCTGGAACCTTGGTCTGGATTTTATTAGTAGCTAAGAAGACATGCTGTCAGTACTGAAAGCAGAATTTGACTTTGCAGTATAATGAGTTAAATTTAACTGTGTCATATTCTAATGAGACACAGGAGACATCATCACAGGAAGTGATGCAATGTCACACAAAATTGCTGTCCCTACAGGTTTGGGGCAAGATTAAGCCACATGTTTCTGAATAAAGTTAATTATTTCCTTACCAAAGCAGACTCCATGAATATTCTCTATTAGCAGAATGAGACTCCACTCCAGGAAGGAGTGGAATCTGAGCATGGCATTTTAACAGCAGTGGTATGACCAATGTTCAATTGAGGATAGCAGCCTTTCTGCCAGAGCTGCCAACTAAATTAATTAATTAGACTGCCCATCTAAAGTTTCATTTGGCATTGTTGTGGGATGGCTGTCCACAAACTTCCCTGCCTGGAATTTAATTGGTTAGAGCCAGGAAGGTGCAATGGTGTCCACCCAGCATTATCCTGCCTGATTAAATGTCTTCTCACCTCCAAATTTATAATGGGGAAAGCATTAAGTTCTACACACGAGTTGTTTACCGCAAAATCATACAATTTTAACAATTTAGTTTCAAAATGTGACTCAAAACTTTTGGAGTGGGTTATAGATGAAACTTTGAAATGTTTTCTTACCTGGTAAATATGTGACAGCTTCTTTTTTAATATGAACTCCCAAAGGTTTCCTTTGCAATTCTTCATTGCATGTGCTGTTATTTTTCTTCTTGCCTTTACCCCTTCCTTTGTCATCTGGTTTTGACAGGCCTTTAATTAATCGTCACAATAATAACTAATTAGTCCTTTCACTCTCTTTAAGAGCATTTTGTTCTCTTCTACGACAAAACGTAAATATTCCACAGATATATTTTGTTACTCTTTTCACAATGCATCTTGCTCTGTTATGTGATAACATAACATTTCATTTCACAGCATTTGACTTACAAATTTCAACTCAAGGTCAATTGCCTAACCACCAAGAAGCAGAGGGGAAAAAAACCACTGGACTAAACTCTCCTTGCCATACGTCAATGCATCTGAAAAAATCCCACAGCAAGACAGAAATCAAGGAGGCAAGAAGTTATTCTAACTTGGTGGTGAAAGTGTAAAGAAAAAGTTTCACTTGTTAAAAATAATGAAGAAAGATATTTTTCAAAAAAACATCTTTGTGAGAAACTGTTTACCCAAAACATCTAACTTCTAAATAGTACATAATACTCTGTTATGTTTGTTCTTGTGAATGAGAAAATCTCGGATATATTATTAAAATGTATTTTCATAATGCTTCTAAGATATAATAATGCAAAGCTGAATTATCTGAACTGGATTTTAACTGAACTGTTGGTTTACCTTTTAATCCAAAGGTTCCTGAGATAGATGGTTGCTCCCCTGTAAATTTCTTAGGCGTCTTCTGTTTCCTTCCTGGCTCAAACAAAATATTGCAAAATATCAGTCTGAATTACTTAATTTTTATACCTAATCTGCATGTGACCTCAGAAGCACTCATGTTTGGCTTGTGAATTAATGGTCAAAATACTTGAAAAATTAGTGCTTGTCAGTAATACGTTCTATTTCACTAGATGTGTTGTTATTGAAAATAAACTATTTTAAAATACCAGACAAGGACGAGTCAAATGAATGCTTTGAGTATACATTTTCTAACATCACCAATGTTCACTGTATTATTTTAACTTTGGAATTAATAATTCTCACATAACACTCATTTTGTCAGCATGGTCCTGTTGGTTCAAAAACGACAGGATATAATTTCCTGGCATTCTCAACTGGAGAAATTGTGGTCAACTTAATTAGTAGCAGGGGATGTGGGACAAAAAAACAAGATTAAGTTGCTGGCTTTCTTTCGATATGGTGAACAAATGGGCAAGGACAAATATGGTCAAAGGCAGTTGTGTAAGACTCAACTGGACCATAGAGGGAATGAACAGAGCTTTAGTTAAGACAAAGTTGATAAGGTTGAACGGAAACAATGGACCAGAAAATAGATATTGAATGTATTTATAGGAACCTATTATTTTATTTATTACATGGAATCCTACTGGATTAAATCAAAACACAGTGAGGCTTACTGTAAATCTTACACTGCTTGCTCACTTACCATTTGTAAAATAAACTAGGTTTATTGATTTACACTGAGCCACATTTTTCTACAATGTTAATCACTTCACTATTTGAGAGACTGGAAGAACACTTGTGCCATTACAGTGGCTGGTTTGGATCACAATATGCTTTAATTGTCATAGACCCAAGATATGCTCTCTCACAACTAACTATCAGGCAGCAAATGTAAAGTCATGATCATCAAGGACATAAGTTCTGCATACGAGGAACACCAGTTAAATTGAGGGATGATTCTTAACTATATTTTGTAAAGCCTATGTTTAGTGTTGTAACAATAATTACATTTCTGAAGAAAATAGAATATATAAGAACTGAGATATTAATTGTGGCTTGAAAGTACATTTTCTCAAATATGCTATGCTTAGGCTGTGCACCAAATACCAAAAATGTTGCCATTTGTACTTTGGTATGGTGTTTACTATCTGTATAATATTCAGGCTCACAGATTAAAACATTTTTCTAAAAATGCCTTTGCCATAAAACATCCAGGGACTTATTTTTCTGTGGCTTGTACCTCAGGAATACTTATGTTCCAGGTATAAAGCATGGGCAATAGCAGAGAAGGCAATTATATCAGGACTTTGCCTCCTTGATACTGAACCAAGACTTTCCTCAAATAAAAGGTGGACAGCATGTTCAGGCACTGGGTAAAACTAGCCATAAATAATCAGGGAGAAGATTTCTTTGCCCTTTTTGCCCCATTTTGTCAAAGCCTACCAAGAATTTGTTTAAGCTCCTATGGAATACCTTAAGATATTTTACTACAATTAAGGTGCTAAATAAATATGGATTGTTGTAGTTGCAGTAAGGCAGTATGCAGTCCACCCCTATGGAGTAAACCATGCTTGCCATCATGGAAGTACTACGACTGAGGTGACAGAGCTGAAGCCTGCTAATATCCTGATACCTAATCTCCTTCCCACATCCCACTTCCTTCTCATCCCACAATTGGTTCTAATTTACAAACTGCAGACACGTTAAGTATGTACTTCCAGCATTCTCCCTCTCCCTCACACAGCTCTATCTTGTGCTTTGCTCCTTTCAAGTGCCCAAAATGGTAACCTTGCAATGGTTTAGGAATGTGAAGCGCAAGAGGAAGAACAGACTGAAGGTAATGAAATCACGCCATCATTTGTTCTCGCGTTCGTAACTATTAACTCAGTGATGACGCACATAATTTAGAGACTGGATCAGAGGCAGGATCTGTATCCTGTGAGTGATCAGGCACAACTGGCCTGCAGTCAGGCCAGAGAGAAAAGGTAGCATAATTGCCAGGACACTGATGAGTTTGCAAATAAGTTCTGTTGCACAGGACTCACATGAAAACTTTGATGGGGAATTAACTGAAGGCTATGCACGATAACATTCATTGGCAAGCTTAGCAGAAAGCTTGTCAACATCAAACAGCATGGATAAGTTAGCACCAATCTTGTACACGGCTTCGCGCAGAACGTAAGAGGCTTTGTCAGGATGGAAGTGGTGGCCAACTCCACTAGGACACTTTCAGACATAACAATGTTGCAGAGTTTGGTGGTCATTGCATCAGAAAGTTGCAAGAACGGCATGGCTGCCACTTTGGACATGAAACAGTACCCTTAGTACTGAAAAAACAGGCTATCTGAATTTTCTGGCTCCATTTTTTGGAATACCTGAAAACCTTTTTTGTGTAACAGAAGGACCAAATGTATTAAGCTTAATAAAAAATCTGTCCACCCTGGGACAACGGGAAACCTTTTTGGCTTTCAAATTGTTACAATAGAAGGATAAGAACAACACCATGAACTGGCATAAATCAATAACTGATGTAGATTGGTATACTGGTGCCATGCAAATAAGTAAAGGTAATCTGTAAACTTGCCATAGTCCTATTGGATCATAGGGTTGCTCATTCATTACAGAGGGATGACTGGTGGTTGTTTAATCTAAGAGTCACCACACCTCAGGCAAGGGGAAATGTTGAGAAGGCAAGTCCTTCATGGTATCCTCAGCCAGTGCAGGATTTGAACCCACACTGTTGGTGTTACTCTGCATTGGAGACTAGCCATCCAGCTAACTAAGCTAACCAAACCCCGAACCACAAGTATGTATATGTTAGTAGTTGTGGCAACTTCCTTTATTGAAAACAAATCAATAAATTAATTTATGTTTCAGAACATAGACTGCTATGGAACTATTGCAATATTTGAATAGAAATATTTTTAGCTAATCTATCGATCATAGTAATCTTACAATCAGAGAACATTCTCCCAAAGTCAGCAATAGCGTTGATAAACCAATATTCCTGGTAATAATTTAATCACTGAGGTAAATATGATGTCATCTTTAATCCACTTGGGAAACCATTTAGTGCGAAGATTTTAAGTCAACAATACATTAATCTTCACGATAGTAAACAGATTCAAAACTGTACACAAGTATCAGTCGTTAAAACAGGACCAATGAAAAAATTCAAAATAACGTCAATATCATCAAATCCCAGGGTATCAATCCTACCAGAGGTACATGCACAAATTGTTGCATAAATCTGCTTGATAAACAGATTAAGATTCTTTTTCACTTACTAGGTTAGTTTCAGGTCAGGTTAATTCTTAAAAAAATTATTCTAAATGTTTCAGCAGGGACTCTGGACAGTGTCTAAAAAGAAATCAAATAAGGGAGATTTTACTAGATAAACAATAGCCATTTATAGTCTAATGGTGTGAGGCTGGAAAAGCACAGCAGGTCAGACAGCATCTGCAGAGCAGGTAAGTTAATGTTTTGGCCCGAAACCCTTTGTCAGGACTGGGGACTGGGGATGGGGGCCTAGAAATAAATAGAGGGAGGGGTTGGGACTGGGAGAAGGGTAGGAAAGATGGTGATAGATGGATGCAGGTAGGCGGTTATTGTGATTGGTCCGTGGGAAAGGTGGAGCAGATAACTGAGTAGGAAGATGGACAGGTTAGATCAGATCAGGAGGGGGAGGCCTGGATATGGGACAAGGCTGGGGATGGACGGATTTTGAAGCTGGTGAAGTCAATGTTAAGGCCATTGGGCTGTAAGCTTCCAAGGTGAAATATCAAGGGTTGTTTCTCCAGTTTACGGTTGGCCTCACTCTGACAGTGGAGGAGGCCAAGGACGGACATGTTGTCAGGGGAGTGGGAGGGGGAATTAAAATGGATGGCAACTGGAAGGTTGTGTTCGTTGTTGTGTGCAGAGCGTAGAGGCTGCGTGAACCGGTCCTTGGGCCTGCGTTTGGTCTCCCCAATGTAGAGGAGACCACATCGGGAGCAACAGATGCAATAGATCAGGTTGGATGAAGCACAGGTGAATCTCTGCCAGATCTGGAAGGATTGTTTGAGGCCTTGGACGGAGATGACAGGGGAGGTGTAGGGGCAGGTGTTGCACCTCTTGTGGTTGCAGGGAAAGGTACCGAGTGTGGTGGAGGAATTGGTGGGGAGTGTAGAGCTGACGAAGGAGTCATGGAATGAACTGTCCCTGTGGAAAGCGGACAGCAACAGGGAGGGAAATATCTTTTTGGTGGGGGGGTCTGATTGTAGGTGGCAGAAATGTTGGAGGACGATGCATTGGATCCGGAGGTTGGTGGGGTGGTATGTAAGGACTAAGGGGACTCTATTCCTATTGTTGTTGGCGGGAGGGGGTTTGAGGGCAGAAGTGCGAGAAATGGAGGAAATACAGTTGAGGGCATCCTTAATTAAAGAGGCGGGGAAATTACGGTCCCTAAAGTTGGAGGATATCTGGAATGTCCTCATCCTGGGAGTGGAATGCCTCATCCTGGGAGCAGATGCGGCGGAGGCGCAGGAATTGGGAGTATGGGATAGCATTTTTGTAGGAGAGTGGGTGACAGGAATGTGTAGTTGAGGTAGTTGTGGGAGTCAGTGGGTTTGAAGTGGATGTCCGTGGTGAGTCGGTTTCTGGAGATGGAGACGGAGAGGTCCAGGAAGGGGAGAGAGGTATCAGAAATATTCCAGGTGAATTTGAGGGTGAGGTGGAAGGTGTTGGTGAAGTTACTGAACTGTCATGACATCCTTGGCCTCCTCCACTGTCAGAGTGAGGCCAAATGTAAATTGGAGGAACAACCCTTGATATTTCACCTTGGAAGCTTACAGCCCAGTGGCCTTAGCATTGAATTCACCAGCTTCAAAATCCGTCCAACCCCAGCCTTATCCCATGTCCAGGTCTCCCCCTCCTGGCCTGACCTAACCTGTCCATCTGCCTACTCATCTATCCGCTCCACCTTTCCCATGGACCAATTGCAATAACTCTCTACTTGCATTCACCTATTACCATCTCTCCTACCCTTCTCTCAGCCCCACTCCTGTCCCTCCATTTATGTCCGAGCTCCCCTCCCCCTGCCCAGTTCTGATGAAGGGTTTCGACCCAAAATGTTGACTTACCTGGTCCTTCATTGCTGTCTGACCTGCTGTGCTTTTCCAGCCTCACACATATAGACTCTGGCTTCTAGAATCTGTAGTGCAGTCCTTATTGTGTCCAACTCACCAAAAACCATTTATATTCTGATTGTCATTACATGATTGTCTCAAATAGTAAATTTGGATTACATAAAATTGCTTCAAACAAAAACAATTTTTTTTCCACTTTTATAATGGTGCCTGCTGAGATTGGACTCTCTTGTCCTGGCAACAAAATTACTGTTCGTACATATTTGTATAGTACAAGTTAAAGAGCTTGAAAAGCATGCAGTATAAAGAATTTATTGATGTTTTGGTCATCATGAGGTACAGTCACTAGAAGGAAAGCTGAGTAAGAAAAGAGTGGGTGAAGGCAAGTGAGGATTGCAAACCATGGAAGAGTTGTGGGTCAGGTAATGGTTTGTAATATAGGAAGAGAATATAATTGCTGAGGTATTACAGCAAACTTTGTTTTATATGCCACCTTATTAACCAGCACTCTCTATAAACCAGCAAAAATTATATACCTGGAATACCAGAAATTTACTGTGTTATCACAACGATGGGGTATGAGTTGAGGATGGGATTGAGAAGGCTCTCTGCCACTAAGTTTTATTTTAGACAAAGTTGCATTATCATTTATGTGATTTATGCTGTAAATAAAGTATAGCAGTGATGTCTATATCTCCTGCATTACATTTCTATTACTTAGTGTGTGTTTTTACATTGATCGTGTGGACCTTGACCAACCTGAATATTTGATCAACTGAAACACTCCTGATTCCACAGGTGCCAGTTAGTAAACAGTTTGCTGTATCTTCAAAGCTAGAAATATACTACCAGTCAAAACATAGAGGATGGGTGAAGACAAGTTGGCTGCATGGGAGCTCCAAAGAAGCAACCTTAACTGTTAAATAAACTCACATTTTTATTTGGAACAAAAACAAAGTTGCTGCAAAAGTGGCAGCATCTGTGAAGGAAAGAAGAGTTAACATTTTGGGTCCGGTGACTCTTCCTCAGAACATTTTTATTTCCCTATTTCTGTTACATAGTGAAATGTTTAATTATGGTATAATTATAAAATAAACATTTTCTCATATAACTGCAGTGAAACTAAATACACGACTACCATTTTGAACTGTTGTAAGCTTACTGTGTTTTGTTCTCTCAGGATCCTCCTCAGGGAATGATATCTGTTTCTTGCCTTTGCTCAATTCATTAGACGTCAGAGTTTCTTGAGCTTCTGGAGTGTTTGGTAATTTGTTTTCTCTGTTCTGTGTTGCACATTCCCCATTTTCAGAATGTCTACTTAATTCTCTCTTCTGTTGCTTAGACTTTTTAGGTGAAGTTTCTGCATTTTCAGCAGCCCTGAAACAGAAGTAAAATTTTCAGCTATTGGTCACTGAGTATATTAATAAGAGAGCTCAATAACAGTACTGCCATCCCAGTACTTACAAGACATAATTAGCTTCATTAAAAAAAAACTTTTGTACTATTGCACAAAGCATCATGACTCAGAAAAGTATTCAGTTAGGGGGTGGAGGAAAACTGAATCTAGACAGGGGAAAATGAGTAGGTAGGTAGGAGGAAAATGGGATGTCAAATGAGATGTGTGGTAAGGAGAGAGTGAAAGAACAGTAGTGGGGAGTTGCTGAAGAATCATCATATAGGTCTGTACAAAACTTGCTATTTTCTAGTGCAAAGAGCTATCATCAAGTAAATGTTGTAGACAGCCACATCCCAATGTCCAGGGCAATGTGATTAGGCATGGATCACAGCTTGGAGGAGTCTCTATGAGACTCAATGCCACAAGTGCACCGTGTAAGGTCTTCCTGCTACAGTTTACTGAGGAATAGGACATAACATACCCGCTTGAGCTGTATGTACTACAGATTATTTGACATGAAACATCATTGTAAAAGCAGTCCCTGGGATGTGAATGGTTTCCATTCTTGAGTCCATTTACAAGTTGATTTGTTTGCAAGTTGGAACATAATGCAGGACAATATAAAAAGCAGTTTGTAAGTACTGGAAATGTTTGTATCTTAGATCTTTAAACTTATACCGTTGAATGAGATAATCTACTTTGGTGAGTGTAGTGAAGCTCCTTATGTACTATACTGAGACAAACAGACTTGTATTGCATGTGACATTATGTGATACACTTCTACACATTATACGAATAAAGCATATTTTGACAGGGGCTGACGGACAGTGGAGAACTGAAGGGGAATGGGAGGAGAGGGAGGAAAGGGGAGAGGAAGGGAAGGAAGCGTCGGAACCAGAAAAGATGAGCCATTAGGTGAAGGGGATGAGGAGGAGCAAGAGCAAGATGAGAGAAATGGACATGGAGGAGGATGTGGCAGGAAGGACAGGAGGGAAGGCAGAAAGGAAGGAAAAATAGGTGCTGCAACTAAAACATTTCCCACTGCACAAGAGGGGTGCAATAATGTCCAAAACGGTTGTCAGTAAAGGCAGGCAAATGAACTGCGAGGCCAATCAACACAGAGGTGCAGCAAAGACTGAGATGTTGTAAAGTAGTAGATGGACTGAAATGCTCCACAGTACAGAATCATCGAGGGGAGGGAATAGACCTAATGGCTGATCTATGGTAGCTGGTTAAGAGTTTTGAGGATACCATAGTCCTCAGTGAGGGTGGAATATCTATTGTGCAAGATATGGCCAGGGGTCAGGTTGGATTTGGGTGTGTGTGCTTTGGTATATGGATGAATCGACTGATAATCTGCAGTGTGGATGGTGTGAGGTCTCAAACTTTGATTGGTAAAGCAGGCTAGTGACTAGCGCCACTATCCAACAGAACCTATGAGAGTCTAAAAGATAACTGTGAACATTAAAACATAATGCACGCAGCAGACGATTGGGCTAGGGTGGAGAGAGAATTGCTCGAAGTCAAATCATAACATTAGCTAATGGGTTTCTTATACGCAATTAGCTGCTGTGGCTGGCTTTGGGATTACAGGGCAATTGCTGATCTGAAGAATTATTGATCCAGAGAAAAGGTAGGCACCTTTTATTACCTTTATCGACATGGTTGCTGTTTTAGACTTCCAGGGCTCAAACATTTAAGAATGCTCTATTTGACACTCTATGGTCAGAAGCACCAGTCATGTACAGATTCAACTTTGTTGATCTTAGCTTTCAATACATTATGAAGGTACTCTGGGGTAACTTTAAATTTAGATGAAGGTTTAAAACTGCCAATATCAATCAACCACTTATTATATATCCAATGCAATGTTACTTTAACTTCAGCAGACATTGACCCTATATCTCCTGTTTTACACATTAATCATTGTTTTAGCTATTGACATTATGTAACATTTAGCACTGAATAGTTCCATAATCAGTACTTCAATTAACTGCTTACAGTTTTATTCTAAGTTTTGCAGTGTTAGATGTTTCAGTGTATGTTGAAATGGAATGTTATATTCCAACTATTTTAATACAATATATGTAACAGTATCACAATAATAAGTCAAGTATATTTTTGTGAAATACATGAAACAGAAACAGTGCTATTTCTAATGGGCAGCACGTTGGCTCAGTGCTGCCTGACAAAGCCAGGGATCCAGGTTTGATTCCAGCTTTGGGTGACTGGCTGTGTGGAATTTGTACATTCTCCCCATGTCAGCATGTGTTTCCACTGGGTGCTCCAGTTACCTCCCACAGTCCAAAGATGTGCAGGTTAGGTGACTGGCCAGGCTAAATCGTCTATAGCCATGGTAAAATCCGGGATTATGAAGGTAGGGTAGGGGGCTGGGTCTACGTGTTATGTTCTTCAGACAGTGCAGAATAGATGACCTGAATGGCCTCTTTCCACACTGTAGGGATTCTATGATTCTACTTAAATATAAAATTAAAAGAGCAATTTAAACAGAGATTCAAGACAAAAGTTGTAATTGGGATCATACATTATTAATCACTTAACATTAAATGGATTTCACAATATGTAGTGCCCCTTAAATTTATGGTAAGCATTCTGGGTGATTAGTCCACAATTACATTATGCATGAAAATATTAAAGCAAGAAAAATATTAAACAAAAAATCCAATTTCTAAACAACTTGAAACTCTATGAAAGACAATTAGTGTAATACAAAATTCTCTTCAAAACAAACATACCTTTTTCTACCTCTACCTCGACCAATTGATTTTGTAACTTTCTCATCCACCTCTGTTGCTTGTGTTCTTTTTTCTTCATGTGTCCATTGCTTATGCTTTTCCAGTTGGGACTTAGATGTAAAAGAAGCTTCACATAGAAGACACTGGTGACTACACTTCTTTGAAACAACACCCTACAGTAAAACAGTCTTGTTATGAGTTCTGTGGGTATTATAAATACTTAACAAACACATCACTACCAATGGGAATATTTCTAAAATATAGCAGTTACATTATTATAAACGCAAATGGTACCAAACAAGAGCATAAAATACTGAATAGTTGTGCAAATATCTATGTATATACATTAATACTATGCTTTTGAATTCTCCCAACCATTTCAACAATACAAAAAAATGTTCCTTTCAAATTTACTTACATGAAATAAAATTATGGTTAACAACTTAAAAACTGAATCTTTCTAGGTTAGCTTTTGCCAGTGAAAATAATAGTAGTTTACTTGCCATAGGATCACTTCAGGAATAGCAGACAAAGCTGCTGTAACTTTAATGACTGACAGCATTCTGCAGATGCAGATGGTTAATTGACAAGACACTAAACTTCACACATGCACTCTTCCAGAATCTAGCAAACTGTGGGCACAGAGAACCAGTTTCACCCTTAAGCTCCAATTTGCAGGCAATAATCTGTATGCTATCAAGCATGTGATTGCTTAGAGCCAAGGAAGCTGTTATGGTTCATTCATTTTTAAATACTCAAGAACCACAACACAATCCAACCACACTGAGTTGGATGTCCAGTTGTCTCTTTTGTGACAAGTGGAGGCAATGGCCTAGTGGTATTATCGCTGAACTGTTAATCCAGAGACCCAGATAATGTTCTGGGGACCCAGGTTTGAATCCCACCATGGCAGATGGTGGAATTTGAATTCAATAAATATCTGGAATTAAAAATCTAATGATGACCGTGAATCCATTGCCGATTGTCAGAGGAAATCCATCTGGTTCACTAGTGCCCTTTCGGCAAGGGAACTGCCATCCTTACACGGTCTGGCCTACGTGTGACTCGAGACCCACAGCAATGTAGTTGACTCCTAACTGCTCTCTGGGCAATTAGAGATGGGCAATAAATGCTGGCTCGCCAGCAACACCCTCATCCCGTGAATGAATAAAGGGAAAATTAAAATTGGTGTGCTTGGAGGTATACAGGAATATAATCAGCCGAAAGGATGCTGGGGAAGCATCCTGCTACCCTTCTGCCTGCAGCAAAATTAATTCTGGGGTGGAAAGGTCCATGTTTGCTTCCAATCTCACTGTCAATTGAGGTCCTTAAGCAGGTAATTAATTACCACTAAGGGCCTCATCCTGCTGCCACTCATATTAAATGTGCAGTAGCATGACAAGCAAATCTAGAAAGGATTCTGGGTGGAGGGTGGCAGATGATGGGGAGTGGGGTGGGGAGATGGTGGGCCACTTGCTCAAAAACACTCAGTGCCTGATAAGGGATCCAGCGTCATGAACAGGGGAGATATTTAGCACCAGCCTCTATCTTTGATGCTGACCTTCTTACACATTCCTAGCCAAAGTTACAGAATTGGTACAGTGCAGAAGAACACCCTTCAGCCCAATAACCTACAAATCCCTCCTGTAAACATCCCCTGGCCTGGGCGCTCCACCATCCTGGGCCTCCGTTGGCTGTCACCCTGGCAGCAGCTGTCATCTCTCCCAAGTGACAAAGAGCTGCTGGCCTTTGATTGTTCAGCAGCTCTTGGTGAGTGGAATTTCCTGCCACAGTGGTCCTGATCCTGGAAAAGGTCCACCAATGGTCTCTTCACTGCTGACTGGCTTGTAGTTCAGCAGGTCTTCCCCAAGCATAGGCCTCTGGCAGGTAGGCAAAACACCCATCGCCTCTACAAGTTTCAGCCCAAACCTGTATAAATATGTAGGTTGGACCGTTAAACAGGTAGAATATGCCAGTACTGTCTATCCAATCTATGATACTGTTACCCAGGAATGTAATAATAGAAACCTCTTATGATCCTAATTGGATACAGGCTTACATTTTTCTATTATAGGAACACCAAGGCTAATACTACTTGGGTAATACTACAGGGTATGTTGGATAATAACTTCTGGCATTCATCACACAAAACAAAATAAATGTGGAAATGCAGAGGTTTCTGCCAAAGATACCCTGTACATCCACAGGGTGTGCTGTTGTAGTATTTACTGATAGACTTGGTACTGAAATCACTACAACAGTGTGAACCTAGTGTTATGACCAGCTGAGGAGGGAAAACCAACTCCCTTTTTTTTAAACCCCCTGCGTCAGTCAAGATAAACCATTTTAGATTTTATTTTCCTTTCAGCAGGCAGATATCCAATTTCAATAAAAATGTGGATCACCAGAAAATAAAGGAGCCAATCACCAAATATTTTCTTGAGTGAAAGAAAGAGAAATTTTTGTGTCTAGTAACCCCAATAAAGAAACAGCAACAAAACATCATACGCATAGGTAAAGTTTTAAAAGAGAGGGTATCTGGCATAGGTAGGGAAAATAAAGGTTGCATAGTTAAATAGTCCTTATAGTGCTTTAGGTGTTAGATTATTAACCGGAGATGAGAGTAGTTTAGTGGTTGACTTGTACCCTCAATGGTAGCGGAATCTGTGGACAACTTTAAGATCTTGGTGAAGGTTGTTTTCCCAATTTTTTTGGGTGCTGTATTCCAAGATGATGAGAGAAACAGGACAGGAAAAGATAGAGTTCCAGTTCTTCTGGTCACAAATTCATTTTCTATTGCTCTGCTTGGCTGCTCAAAAACAGCTGTGGAAATAAAGTTCGGTATGTATTTCAGAGTCTACCTCCATTGTCTTTTCAGCTGGCTAATTGGTAGGTGAGCCTTTCATCTCTCAATGTGTGAAATTATCATACAGGTGTGAGTTAAACAGGAGATGCAAATGTTTTGGTGCTGTCATTGCCTGACCTTAAGGTGTTTATATACAAATAGAAATTTCAATGGCAGATGTCTTCATTTATTTCACATATGTGTCTTGGGAATTTGCCATAGTGTGTGGTCAGGTGCGCTGTAACCATTTTCAGTCAATGCTTCTTTCTTTTTCGAAACTATTTCAATCAAGTTGAAGAAAGGTCTTGGGTATAACAATCAGATGATAGAAGTTAACATTAGGGCAGCACAGTGGCTTAGTGGTTAGCACTGCCACCTCACAGCGCCAGGGAGCTGGGTTCAATTTCACCCTCAGGCGACTGTCTGTGTGGAGTTTGCACATTCTCCCATGTCTGCATGGATCTCCACCAGGTGCTTTGGTTTCCTCCCACGGTCCAACGATGCACAGGTTAGGTGAATTGGCTATGACTCTGAATAGCTGAAGAACCTCCCTGCTGCTTTTTCTGCTCGTGGACACCACAGATCTCCTGTAGAGGGTGCTGACTGGATCAGATTTAGGCTTGGTAGAAATTATCCCGGACAAGCTCATGCTAAGCGTCAGGCAAGTGTACAAGAGGTGTGAGCCCTTCCAAAATCTGGAACACTTATTCGACCTTTCGCACATGCCCTTAAGTGCACAGTCAGGGGAATGCACTATAATAGCCTCCAGCGTATTTGGTACCGATGTATAAAGTACTATTTTAGTCTTACCAACCTAATGCAAATGATCTGGGTAAGGTTAGCACAGTTTCAGCCAGGTAAAATCTCACTTTCTGCAGTTTTAACTCTTAGGCCTTCAGGAGTTTAAAGGCCTTCCACGGCAGGCTGGCAGTAGTCTAATAAATATTATTGATGTATGAGACATGACATAATTACAATGTGAACAAACATGATTTATGCAATTTTAGAAATACCAACAAAGCTACTGCCAAACAGGATCAGGTCAGCAGAGGCCCACATTAGTGTTTCTTGTTTAATTTTGGCATGGTTCCTTGTAGCTCTGATAAAGAAAGCTAGATGCTCCAGGATCATCCAATTACCCCATCCACCTCCCCAGAATTATTTACTCTGCCAAGACCATTTCTGCAGCTGACTGGTTTCCCACACTGCCAGCTAGACTGTACGTTGGGCCTGCTGGATTTACTGGGAGACTGTGAGGTTTAATTTAAAATGAGGCTGTGAGTTAAAATTACTCAGCTGTCATGCCCAAGGACTGGATGGATTGCTTCCAGTTTCTGTCGTACATAAGTGCCGTGTTTGATCAAGCCTGTAGGATCTCCTCTGTAGTATTATCTATGCATTGAGAGACTAAAAGTTGAGGGGATGTTTTATGGGAGTATGCAAAGTAAGATAGCTACCAACAATCAGACCGTGGACTTTGAGCAGGCCTATAAACTAGATTGTCATACCTTGCTGCAATTCTGAAGGTAATGGATTCCCCAGCTTTTTTGCGGTGCATCAGTCATCTGGTAAATACACGCCTACACTACAGCTTGGCTGATTGTTTACATCTGGCTAAAATGAACCTGGCTGTTCTTTGCTTCATCAGGTGCTGCTCATTTTTCTCATCCATGACAGCGTCAGATAGGAGTATGCCTAAAGGGATGTCATAACTGCTCATGACTCTAATTAGGGAAACAGGGACTCAAAAATCTGCCAACAATCTGACTCCTTCAGAAGCAAATCCAAGTCTGTGCAGGCAGAATGTGCTGTTTCGGGAAGTTACAGGGCACAGATGCGGGTGGAATTGTTAATACTTCAGAATTGTTGACAATTTAGGTTCAGGAGTCCTCACTTGTATTTCACTTAGGTGATCTGAGCAGGAAGTATATCTGTATTGTTTAATTGTCAGTTTAAATTAAGCCCAATTTATTGCATGTGTAAAATTATAATACAGAGGTACAGCACCACTGCTTTGCACATCAAGACAGAATTACAGAGATTGGACAGTACAGAACTAAGCCATCTAGCCCAACCAGTTTATAACACATTTTTGCTCCCTTTTCACCTCATCCAAGCAACCATCTGCTCAGTGGTTATCTATTTTCTCCTTGAATCCATTTATTATGGTGGTTTTATTTTTTAACTCTGTAGTTTGCAACAATATGACTACATATACAGAACACGGAACAAAGGAAAGTACAGCACAGTAACAGGCCTTTCAGCCCACTATGCCTGTGCTGACCATGATGCCATTCTAAACTCATGCCTGCCGATGATCCATACCCCTCTATTCCTTGGCCTTCTGATGTATTTTCATATTTTAGTTAAAGTTTGACATGAAGGCCTCTTGCCAGTTTCAAAAATCTCAGCTCTGCCTGGATACTTTTCATCATTCAACAACTAACACTTACATCTCCTTATTCCGGATATATGCAGATTACAGAATATTTTAGTGTTCAATCTGTATATCAACATGAGAGTTCAAAGATAAAAAGGCATGGCTTTTCATTCTGTCAGGATTTGAAAGTTTCTTTGCTTTATTTAGAATATCTTGAAAGGAGCTCCAGATTGGATTCTCATTCATTCATTTCAGGCACAGTACAAAGAAAGACATAAAATATATAGCACAGAAATAAGCCATTTGGTCCAACCAGTCCAGATCAATGTTTATGCTCCACTCAAACATTTTTTCCATCTACAAGCTTCCATCTCTATTCCCTTTTCCCTCATTTGTTTATTTAGCTCTTCCCTTGAATGCATCAATGCCATTCACTGCAACCATTTCCTGTGGCAGAAACTTCCACCTTCTTATTTATCTTTACATAAATAAGTTTCTCTGAATTTTCAATTGGACTTCTTACTGATTATCTTTCATTGATTGCTTCTAGTTCTGTTCTTTCACTCAAGCGGAAATCACTCTCTGTCTTTATTTTATTAAAACCCTTCATAACTTTAAAGATCTCCATTACATCAGTCCTGAGCCTTCTGTTTTCAGGAGAATAGAGATTCATCAGTTCATGCTGCCCTGATTGGTGTAAGTAAATGGGAACAGTCAGGTCTTGCTGGTCGGATTGCAGCAAAGCCCAACATGCACAAGCAGCCCAGGTGAGTGACTGTAGGCAGAAAACAAAAAGTAACAGCTTCTGTGCAATATTCTTATCAGAGAAGTTTAACGTGGTGCAATCATGCCATGCCACAAAAGCAATGGACAATACTTCACAATCTTCTGTTTCCCCATCTCTATAAACATTTCCTTGAGTTCAGTTAATGAGCAGTAAAAAGCTTCTATTCAGAAAAAGCATCCTGGCCAGATGGCTATCCTGCTTAGTTCTACAAGGTCCTACTTTCTGGGTTGGAGAACTACATAAATACTACCACAGCAGCCAGAATGGGCTGGAGTATCAACAAAATCAGATGGGTTGGGGTTAGGACTGTATTAAATTTTAAAAAATACTCAAACCAGATCCCAAACTGGTCTAACACCACCATCACACTTCCTCTCAGGGTTTAACAGAAGCAGCACAAAGAGCAGGTAGCCAATTCATTCCTAGGAGGCAGACTGGCAATTTAAGTATTTGAGTTGGGCTGGCAATCTTTGATTTAGCTTGTTTTATATGCATAACAAGAGCCCAGCAAGCTCCCGAGACCTCAGGAAATCCAACAGCTGAAAATGAGAGATGGAGAAAGGTTTGAGAAGAAGATAATTGTCTTTAAGCACTTCATGTGGGCTTGGAATGGAATTCTTTCGATTATCCCATCTTTGTCAGTCTCCTATACCAGACAAGGAATCTTCCTGAAGCCTTCTCAGACCAAACTTCTACAACTCCTTATATGATATATGTCTCTCCTGGATCAGGGATTTGATCACCACAACAGGATTAGTCCCTCTCTCATTTTGGTAAGACTCAATGCCCCCACTGAGGATCAGATACCCATCTTGAGGTAGTGAATTAGACCACCCACCTTAAATTCCCCTGCCCCTCCTATAAACACCATGTTCAGACACTCCACTTCCCCAACAGCACTGAGGTCCAGACCCACTCCTCCTACCTCAAGATGAACAATCCTCCTGACGATTTGGTGATGCTTCGGGCTGAACTAGTCCCACCGGATTCACCACAGTCAGGCTGAATTTCGGGCAGGGAAGCTTTTAAGGAAAAGGTGGCACAGAAAGTTTCTGTCTGAAATTTCACCCACCTCTCCGCACACATGCACCCAAAAAAAACTGCCTGCATAACCTGCTCCTGTTAACTTCTAAGTCAATGGCATTGCTATGTATGAAAATTAAGTACTACACTCAGAACTCGTAATACAGACCTACATCCCTTCTCACTGTTTGTTCACAATAAATTGCTACTAAAACTTTAGCCTGCAGACAAGAAAAAGTCATTTCTGGGCCAGTCCATGCTCATTAAACAGATGTTTTATGGCACTGCCTTGAGGCAAACACAAAGTGTTTCTTCATGTATTATCAACACATTCCCTGATGAAGAAAAGGCAGTTGATTGAACTGAACTCAAATTCCTCTTGGCAACAATCAAGAAACAAGGCTTTGGTCAACATTAATGAGGTCAATTACTATTCACACTCTGCACCCACATGAGCCCTTATTTCTCCAGGGCCACACAACACTGGGGAACCAGGTGAGAATATTCTTTCTCTTTGCCCTAACTACAGATTCCCTAGAAATTTGCACCGGAGTAAACATTGGTATTCAGAAAGCACAGGCAGGAGGAATAAAAACAAAATATGCTGATTACATAAAGCAGCCAATGTAATTATACAACAATTCTGTGTGTGTGTGTGTGTGTGTGTGTGTATTAAATGCAAGTGTTACCTGTTTTTAAAATAAATTTCCCATTTAAAATAAATTTTCTAATGGCTTCCTCAAAATAGAAATGAAAGGAATATGACATCAATGCATTAATGCAAGACTGAGATTATCATAACTCAAGTATGAAAATTTGATGGTTGCTGTGTCTTAGTTCTGCACCTTCTACAATCCAACCTATATACAATTCAATACATACAATATACAATTTATATACATCCAACCATGGATGAACTGGAATATCCACTCCCTACTAAAGTCCAGTTCTGAAGCGTTCAAGGCGGGTGACCCTGACCTATACAGGAAATCTAGGTACGAACTTTGCAAAGCTATCAGGGTGGCCAAGAAACAATACGAGATTAAACTAGAGTCCCAGACTAACCACACGACACACACCGACTATGGCAAGTCTTACATGATTTACCAGGCTACAAAACAAAGTCGTGTAGGATCACTGACAATAATGCATCCCTCCCTGATGAGCTCTATACATTCTATGCTGGTTTCAAACAGCAAGTCAGTGAAATGATCTCACTTGCCCCAACAGCCTCAGTGCACCTCCACCCACAGTCACCACTGCAGATGCAAGAGTGGCCTTCTTGAGGATGAATCCCCAGCCATGCACTCGTCCCCAGCCATGCACTCAGATCCTGAGTGGACCAGGTGGTGGGAGTATCTGCAGACATCTTTAAACTCTTCTTACCATGATGTTAGGTTCCCACCTGCTTCAAGAAGACCATATCCTCCCAGTGCCAAAGAAAAATCAGGCAATGTGCCTTATTTACTACCACCTGGTGGCTCTGACATCCATCATAATGAAGTGCTTCGAGAGGTTAGTAACAGCACACATCAACTCCAGCCTCCCAGATTGCCTTGATCCACTACAATTTGCCTACTGTCGCAATAGGTCCAAGCAGATGCCATCTCCCTAGCTCTACACTCATCCTTGGAACATCTGGATAACAGAGACACCTATATCAGACTCCTCTTTATTGACTTTAGCTCCTCCTGCAACACCAAAATTCCAACAAAATTAATTTCCAAACTCCAAGATCCAGGACTCTGCTCCCCCCTCTGTAATTGGATCCTCGACTTCCTGACTTGCAGACCGCAATCGATAAGAATAAGCGACAAGACCGCCTCCACAGTGATCCTCAACACTGGTACTCTGCAAGGCTGCATACTCAGGCCCTTACTATACTCCTTGTACATTCACAACTGTGTTGCCAAATTCAGCTCTAATTCCATTTACAAATTTGCTGATGACACCATCATGGTAGATCAGATCTCAGATCTCAAACAGCGAGACAGAGAACAGGAAAGACATAGACAGCTTAGTGGCATGGAGTACAGATAACAATCTCTCCCTCAATGTGAGCAAAATGAAGGAGCTGGTCATTGACTTCGGGAAGCGGAATGGAGGGCACGCCCTTGGCTGTATCAATGGTGCTGAGGTGGAGATGGTCAAGAGTTTCAAGTTCCTGGCAATAAACATCACCAACAATCTGTCCTGGTCCATCCACATCGAAGCTACAGTCAAGAAAGCACACCAATGCCTCTACTTCCTCAGAAGGCTAAGAAAATTCAGCAAGTCCATAACCTCTCCCAACTCAGTTACACTCTCTTCCACCCTCTTCCATCAGGCAGAAGTTACAAAAGTTTGAAAACACAAATCAACAGATTTAAGAACAGCTTCTTCTCTGCTGTTATCAGACTTAAAAAGGGACATCTCATATATTAAAGTTGACCTTTCTCTGCACCTTCCCTCTAGCTGTAACACTATATTCTGCATTCTGTTCTATTATCCTGATATATTTATGTAAGGTATGATTTGTCTGGTTGGCACTCAAAACAATGTATTTCACTGTATCTCGGAACATGTGACAACAATATATCAAATCAAATCAATTCAAGGCAGTACATTTCTGATTCATTATTGTTTAAACACAGAGTAAATTTATTTTATACAAATTATCTACCATAAGAAAGTAGTTCTTACGCTCTGACAACGCTGGTAATGGTACTTCAATCCATAAATACTAGGAAATTCCAGCCAGCAACCAGAGCGAGGGCATTTAACGCGAGAATGCCTCTTGAATTCTTCCTTCCATTTTGCCATCACGCTTCCCTAGAAGTAGAATTGATTTATTAGTAACTATAAGCTTTGTGTGAAATAATCACAGATGCAAAAGCCAGCTGAATAGAACTGTTCGAAGCTTGATGATGATAAGTTAAGCTATGGCAAAATATTAGATGGTTTCATTATTATTATTTAATGCAGTCTCTATGCTTTGTCTAATTGTTAGGTTTATTAGTGTTGAAATTCAATTTTTTTTGGGATACCTGTATTATTAAGTCAGGGAAAGTGTTTTTATGGACAGCAAATTGAGGCAAAAGTCATTTCTACCAGTTTTCCAACTGTGACAAAAGGGATGAAACACAAGTATCATTTTGAAATTTGGATTTCAAAATAGTAGCAGGTAGGTGCTGATGACTTCTGTGAAGAGTTTTCTTTCAAGAAAGAAGGACAAGGTTAGAGAGTCAATCTGGAACAACATTTTAAATATAACATTTTGTTAGAGAGCAGGTGGCTACAGCCACGGTAGGTTTAGGAGTACTGGTGTGGAATTTAGAAATGAGTTCAGTCTTTTTTGCAGAAAGATTGAAGGCGGATCATGAAACAAGTTACCTCAGCAAAGGGATTACTTTGTGAAATAATTTCATAGCTGTACAGTGTCAAAATACTCTGAAACATTAAATCTGAACATCCTTTGGCCAATTTGTCTTCCCAGCTATTTTTTCTTTCGACTCCATCTTCGGTAAATTTAGACACTAAGCAAAGACTTATAACTTGCACAAATCTCACGTAGGAATCAGGACTATTCTCTAAGTTATTGCCTCTTTTTCTTTTCTTTACTCTCAGCTTTTCTCTGGCCAAGTCATATTGGCTAATTTTTCCATCTTTTTGGATTTCAAGCTTTTTTAAAATTCTATTTCCCTTTCCTTTTTTTTGCATTCCCTTCCCTTTTATTCTCTTTTTCTTCCAATTCAAGTTTCTTTGTTTCTCTTTGTCCAAGACAAATCTTTCCATTTCTCTTCCTCTCTCCTTTCTCTCTAATTCAAATTGTTTTCATTTCCCCTTCTGCTTCTACGTTGTTTTTTTTAGTTTTTGTTTCTAGCCACATCTTACCTAGTTCCAGATGTGATATCTCAATTTCAGTTTCCCTTTTTCTAGTTCTCTAATATTGGGTAATAACTTTAAGTAACTAATTCTTATAAGATCCTTCTTTTATTTCTACCTTCAACTTATCAGCTGACTGTCTCAGTTTAGCATGAATTAAATATTTCAAATAGTCTACTATATGTCTTCTAGAATATTTACAACGATGTTGCCAGGGTTGGAGAGTTTGAGCTATAGCGAGAGGCTGAATAGGTTGTTTTCCCTGGAGTGTCAGCGGCTGAGGGATGACCATATAGAGGCTTATAAAATCATGAGGGGCATGGACAGAGTGAATAGCCAAGGTCTTTTTCCAAGGGTAGGAGAGTCCAAACTAGAAGGCATAGTTTTAAGGTGAGAGGGGAAAGATTTAAAAAGGACCTGAGGGGTAACTTTTTCGTGCAGAGGGTGGTGCATGTATGGGACAAGCTGCCAGAAGAAATGGTGGAGGCTGGTATAATTACAACACTTAAAAGGCATGTGGAAGGGTTCACGAATAGGAAGTGTTTAAAGGGATATGGGCCAATTGCTGGTAAATGACGACAAGATCAGTTTATGATATCTGGTCAGTATGGGCGAGTTGGACTGAAGGGTCTGTTTCTGTGCTGTATAACTCCATGACTCTATTTAAGGCCATTTTGAAAACCCAAACTATGCAATAAACTTAAATATAGTGCTCCGGTTTTATGTCCAGGGCATGTACCCATTTCTTTAAAACAGACACAGATCCTTCTTAAACTCAAATAATTTGAATCCTGATCAATGGTCTGTGCTTGTTATGATCCTAGCTGATGTTACTACTGGTCAAGACAGGTCTCAGAATGAAATCTGGTGATTTTCAAAACCAACAATGTAACTGAAGGACTAGAAAATTGTGTTGTCTACAGTGACAACTTGGTAATCTGGGAAGAGCATTTATACCACTTGACTAAACCATTTTATGGATTACAAAGAGCCAATTTGGTATAAATCTGGATGGAAGTGCATTTGTGAAAGCAAAAGTGACTTATTTGAGTCACACTGTGGGTCATAGTCAAGTAACACCTAGAGAACTGAAATTATGGAACACTTTGGATTTTCCCTTGCCTAAGATGAAATGTGAAGTTCTGCAATATATCAGTATAAAGGGATTTTATTCTAATTTTTAACTTCTTTGCTGTGGTGGCTCCTTTGACACATTAATTGAGAAAAGATACAAATTCTGAATGAACAACAGAAAATTTGAGGACGTCTGACAACTTGAAACCTGTTCTGACAACAGCACCGAATTATGAGAATCCATTCAAACAGGCTGTTGATAAAATTGAACCTCAATGTGAGTGATTTTTTACTACAACATGATGAAATGGGAATTGAATGGCTTGCCAGTTATTTTTTCAAAGAACCTGATTCCATGTCAAAAGAAACATTCAACAGTGGAAAAAGACATTGTGTCTATGTTGGCTCCACATCAATTTTCAAATTCAACAACTCAGAAGAAACTAATATTTAAAGAGACTGTAATCTGTTTAATTTTGTACAAGAACTTAGGGTTGTTTTACTAAAGTTTAATACTCCAGCTGTATCATTTAAAAATCATTCATTTATCTAAAAAGTACAATATTGTAGCAAATTGTAGCAGTTGGTCAAGAGCATGTGAAAAAATTTGAATGTTATGAATCAAATGGACTTATGTAAAATAGGGTTAAGAAACTTATTGTGTGCTTAATGTACATATATTGTTACTGCTAATGTAGCATAGAAATAGTGTTAAGAATAACTTTTAGGTTAGAAATGAAAATGCCTCTTTAGAATATATTTTCATTCTTATTTGGGGGGATGAGGTGTAATGAAGTAAGTAAAGTATAATATCTTTATATCAGTTTTCCAAT
>NC_063350.1:28537775-28612775 GCF_021869965.1 Rhincodon typus | reverse complement strand
TTGAAGCATCTTCTCCCTTATCTGCCCTCGACTGCAGCCTGTTCCTGCTCTCAAGTTGGAAGGCCTGTGGCCCAGCAGCTATGAAAGCCCGGCTGCAGCCGCTGAGTGATCACGAATTCTATCATCGTGTCAATTAAGAGGGCATCTACTCAAAATCCAGAGTGACCAGCTTTCCCCCCTTACCTGGAGCTGGTTTGAGACTCGGCAATGACCCAAGTCCTGCTTCCTGCCCCCAGGCAGTTTTTCAGCTCTGTCTGTTAAGTGGCTGTCACCCAATTACAGCTTATTCTTACCTGTTCCTGGCAGTGTTTTAGCCAGCTTAGTTGGGTTGTGATTAAAAGTGGACACCTTTGCTGACTTCGCTCTCCCTCCCAGCTGGGGCAACAGGATTGAATTCTGGTCTGTGTTAGGGTGTGATTGATCTGAGTGTGAGAATTTATCAGTGCTGTAACTGAGAAATCTTTAGTACATCATTCTCAAATCCAAGATACAAGAGGATATTGTGTACACCCACTGATCTCTCCAGTCTCCACAGATTGTTCAGTGAGGGGATAGAAGATTTTATAGTTTTTTTTAAACTATGAAAAGTCACTATGTTTTATCTGTTTAGTGTGTTTTGACTATTATCTGTTGAGAACATTGTCTTTTTGTTTTGTTCGTTCATGATTGTCAATGGTTGGGCCAGAGTTAATTGCTTACCCTGGATTTTCACTAGAAGGTGGTGATGAGCTGTCTTCTTGACCCACCTACAGTCCTTGTGGTGTAGGGATACCCACTGTGTCATTAGGGAGAGGTTCCCAGTGTTTAGACCTGGTGATGGTGAAGGAAAGGGGATAATGTTCCATGTGTGGCTTGGTGGTGAACTTGCAGTTGGTGGTGGTTGGTCCCATGCATTTGCTACTTATGCCCATCAAGGTGCAACAAGTTGTGTGTTGGAAGGTGCTGTTGAAGAAGCCTTCATGAATTGCCACAGTGTATCTTCTACATCATACAAAAGGTAAAGTCACCATAGTCCCAGAGGACCACACTCATTAGAGAGAGATGACTGGTGGGGAATTTAATGTGAGGCTCACTACGCCTCAGTTAAGGATAGAGATTGAGAAGGCTGGGAGTTGGCGTCACTCAACAAATCCGCTGTTCAGCCAACTAAGCTAACTGACTGTTGAACAAAGGAGGGTTGATCAGTAAGTTTGCAGATGATACGAAATTGGTGGGGTGGTAAGTAGTGAGGACGATACATTCAGAAGACAGGAGGATATAGACAGGCTGGTCAGATAGGCTTGATCAGTGGCAAATGGAATTTAATTTGGATAAGTATGACGTGATGCACTTAGGCAAGACAGACAAGGCAAGGAACACGTGATGAATGGTAGGACACTGGGAAACACTAAAGATCAGAGGGAACTTGATACACGTATCCACTGGGCCCTTCAGGTAGCAGGACAGGTAGGTAAAATGGTTAAGAAGGCATATGGGATACTTGCATTTATTAGCTGAAGCGTGGAGTTTAAAAGCAGGAAGGTCATGCTGGAATCCTATGAAAAAAAAGGTTAGACCACAGCTGGGTTATCATGTCAAGTTCTGCAGTCTGCATTGTAGGAGGGATGTGATAGTACTGGAGAGGATGCAGAGGAGATTTACCAGGATGTAGACTGGGCTAGAGAGTTATGAAGAGAAACTGGATAAACTAAAGTTGTTTTCCTTAGAACAGAGTCTGAGGGGGGACATGATTGAGATGTATAAAATTGAGGGCCATAAACAGGATAGACAGGAAGAAACCTTCTTCTCCCTTGATGTTATCAATGATCAGGGGGCTTAGATTTAAGTTAAGGGGAAGAAAGTTTAGAGGGGATGTGAGGTGAAAAAGTTTTCACTCAGAGCGGTGAGAATCCTGAACTCGCTGCTTTTCAGGGCGGTAGAGGCAGAAACCCTCCTAACATTTAAGAAGTATTTAGATGTGCACGTGATGCCAAGGCATACAAGGTGAGGGGAAAAGTGCTGGAAAATGGGGTTAGAAAAGTGTCTTCTTGACATACTTGCATAATAAATGCAAGTATCTCATATGCCTTCTTAACCACTTTACCTACCTGTCCTGTCCTGCGGAAGGGTCACCGGACCCGAAACATTAACTCTGTTTTTCCCGTCACAGATGCTGCCAGACCTGCTGGGCTTTTCCAGCAATTTTGGTTTTGTTAGAAAAGTGGTTGTTCTTGACCAGCACAGACTTGTTGGGCTGTATGGTCTTTTTCTGTGCTGTCAGGAACATAGCAGCTTACTACTATTTTAAAAACCAACTGCCATCATCTTATAATTTTGGGTAGGTTTGAAATTAAAGTTTATGTATGGAAATTTACAGACACATCCTGCTACATTAGTGTCAACATAAAACATTTTTCTAGTCCCTTGAAGAAAGACAACAATATTTAGCGTATGGTTGATTTAATATTGTTCAGAAGTTTGATTTGTACTTTATTTCTTTGGTATCTTTCTAATCAAACCTACTTCATTGACGAAGCTTCAAGATCTGACTATCAATTCTACTCACTCTTTTTGTAGCATGGTATCAGATTTTTGTTGCCACTCGTGAATATCTGATGAGGACATTGTACTATGTTTAAGATGCCATATAAAGGCAAGTGGTTGTTTTCCACAATGGGAAATAAAAGAACTGGTGCCGGTGAAAGGTTGTCGTAACAATCCAAGAAATTCTGCAAATTAAATCCCTACCACTTATAGAAGGTGCATTCATGTGTATGTGATTTGCCTGAGATATGTGAGAGCAGCTACAGTATGGTAGAGCTGTATTACAAGAACAGTGCTATCAATTACTGCATCCCCAGCTCTCTGAACTCAACCTGAGCCAGTCTCCTTTTCTGCTGGAATCCAGACCTGATGAGTTCCATAACACCCCGTATCACCCTACAACCAGAATAAGGTCTTTGCCAACACTATGAAGCAAAAAAAAACTACATTAGCATGAACAATATGCAGTTTATGAAACAGAATACTTTTACTGTAAGAAAGTAGATATTTCTTCAGAAAATGTGCCAAAGCAGGACGCAGCCACATAAAAGGAAAATATTGAAGAACTGCCCAAAGAGATAAATGAAGTAGAACAGTGTCTACTAGACGATAAACTCCAAGTTATTCCTGAAGAAAATCAGTGACTTGGATGTTTTGGAGTGTAAACATTTCTGTCAATAGGCATGTCACAAATTTCAAGCTATGCCTAAGGGCAAAATATTATCAACGTCTTGTTTGACAAAACATTTTACTCACAGTTGACAGTTCAAATAGAATTTCCAGGGAGCTTTGCACTTAACATTAAACATATACTGTAAGCAACTGTCTAACATGGACGATACAAAATACAGAAAATGTTTAAGTGCTTCACAACCAAAATTTGCATTCCTGAGCCAAAAGGCAGCATGTATTAATATCGGTCTCATTCAGAAGGTTCTAGAGATTAAAGAAAATAAGGTCAAAGGGAAGCTGGTGGTAAATTATAGACTCTAGCTTATAAGCTTATGGGAGAGCTTGCACAACCAACAGAATCTCCTGAGTTTGGTTACATTGGAATTTTTGTACCATAAATCAAATGGAAAGCTGAGAGCATAAAGGTTTGGCTGAAATTTTTTTCACTTATCGAAAAGAGACTTCGGTTTCAAAGAGGCAACAAAGAAACAGCGACTGAACTGACTAACAGAAGGTACGCATGACTATAAATATAAAATGGAGCCATATTGCTGCACAGCACGGTGAACAACAATCTAATCCAAATTCAAGTCTGTCATTAGGGACTGAAGTGCTTAGGAAAGGACAAGGTCAAGCAAAATGCCTGATTTTTTTTCCCCTGATTTCCAAAGAAGAACCCCCAGCAGCAATAAAAGATGCCATATCAAACAAGAATGAATCTCCTATTGAGGAAGTGAACAAATTGGTCTCAACAATCATTCAGTTGCTGGGAGTGAAGGAGAAATCCCGAGATGTGCAAGAAGTTATAAAACTATCTATTCAGCGTTGGTAGAATGAGAACCAAATTCCACCGACACAAATTGAAGATGTGATGCATACAACTCCACAGAAGACACCACTAACAGGATACATGTAATGTGCAAAGATCCAAAATACTGTAAAGAAAAAAAAATACTTTAGCAGGTACCACGCTTACAGCTATAAAGAGTAAACTTACATCTACAAAGTCCTCTTATGAAAGAAGAGATTAAACACTTTCCAGTTCAAAAGAGAACAGCCATCTGAAGAGAACCTTTTCAGGGAGAATATTGAAACATTAAGGTTATCTGAATTTGTGAAATCAGTAGAGGGGGGAGAAAGAGAGCTGTTTGTTTCTGAGTCTGAAATGATTAATACTTGATTGAGTGCAGAAAGCATCACCCATTGTTGTTTCTTTGGGACTAGATCAATAAAGAAGCAGCTTCTTTATTGACAGAGATAGTAGGAACTGCAGATGCTGGAGAATCCGAGACAACAAGGTGCAGGGCTGGATGAACACAGCAGGCCAAGCAGCATCATAGGAGCAGAAAGGCTGACGTTTCGGGCCTAGACCCTTCATCAGAAAAGAGGGAGGGGAAGGGGGTTCTGAAATAAATAGGGAGAGAGTGGGAGGCGGATAGAAGATGGATAGAGGAGAGGTACGAGAGAGTTGCAGTGGGAGAGAGATCCCCTGAGGTTTGTCCAGAGGCCCACTGCAACTCTCTCATACCTCTCCTCTATCCATCTTCTATCCGCCTCCCACTCTCTCCCTATTTATTTCAGAACCCCCTTCCCCTCCCCCTTTTCTGATGAAGGGTCTATGCCGGAAACGTCAGCCTTTCTGCTCCTATGATGCTGCTTGGCCTGCTGTGTTCATCCAGCCCTGCACCTTGTTGTCTGTTTATTGACAGACCTGGCCACAGGGAAATGTTGGTCAAAACTTCTGCCGTTTTCTTCCCTTGCTTCTCCTAGCAGCTTGGGATATATTTCATTCAGCTCTGGCAATTTGCCCATTTTCATGAATGTTAAATATGTTAAAAATGCTTCTCCCTATTTGTCCCATCTCCATTATTTCAGATTATTCCTGTTTTAATCACAATGTCTACACTCAATTTTATAAAGGCGAACACAAAGGGTAGAATCTGATATGGGCCTGAACAATGTGAGCTACTACAAGTAATGTGACAGATTCACAAGAAGCCCACAAAAGGCTTATCTCTATGAATGGAAGAACTGACTGCATCTTTTATGCATCTGTTGAACAGCAAAGTGAGATCCTCAACAGGCAATGGTGAGTTGCTGCTGAAAGGGAGCTAAAGCTTATTAAACACATTATTAATGGCACAACTCTCCTGATTAGTATTCAGCTTCCTATCTTACCAATCATACTGTTAGTCACAAGCTAGATGTCAAGAATTCTTGACATGGAAGTCAGAGTGGGTACCTTGCAAATTCAGCTCCGCAGCAGCCTCCACGTTGCTCAGGACCAAACAGCTTCTCAGGGCACAATCCATGGGCATCAGTTGCACTCGCCCCTCATCCATGGATATTGGTATCCAAAATTTGCCAACCCTTGTCAATCTTCATTGCAACTCATGGCACCTCTCCATCCTACTCTGAGGGCACTTAGGAAGAACAGATTGCATTGTAGTTCGTACTGGAAACAAACTTTTGGAAGGCTGCTGCAAGGCGACTTTGCATGCACTGACAGCTTATGGATTGGACCAGGCTGCCTTTCAGGGCTGCTCACTTACTCTCTTAGTGCTCATTCACTTAGCGCCTACCGGTATGCTCTTGGCATCCATGCTTTGCCTTGTCTTGCTGAAACTATTAGGGTGTTGGTGCTTCAGCCAGAGCTGAACACGATTGTAACTGCCATGTTGCTGTGCTATTATGCATCGGCACACAAGAAAAGCTGCTTGACTGTAGGGATCTATCTGGGCCTGGGAGTATGGGGGGAACACTCTTTTTGTCTGGAGATGTCAGTCTAACACCCATAACGTGCCAGCTGCTTATGCAGTACAAACACTGCATGTGTATTCAAGTAACCATGGCTGGACTGAGGTGCAGTGTTCACCCTCTTTTTTTTTGCAGGCAGAGGCCTCACTGTCGGTAGGGGGTTCCAGTACCGTCAATGACCGGCATAGTCTGCATACAATCCAGGGGTGTGGCCACAGTCACTCATCCCTTTGGGGAAGGCACAGTCAAGGGGTATGCCCAACAATAGCCTGTGGAGTGGGTAATGGTCAGTTCTGTAGAGCCAGCACAAGCAATCAAGGGAATCCTGTATCAGTGAGGAGCTGCAAAGACACCAGTCAGAGTGTCTGGTCAGTCGTGTTTAAGGGCTGTTGGTTGAAGTCAGTCGAAGGCCTGGCAGCCCATGTGTTGTTTGTTGAGGGTGCAAGGAGGATTTGTAGGAGCACTTGAGGGATCCCATTACCATAGGGCTGGGTGGTTAAAGCTTGTGGGAATAAGAAATGTGTGACATGGGAAATTCAAGGTGTATGGAGGTTGGTGGAACAGTTCAGGGAGCGGTAAACCACAGGAGAGGGGTCTTATTGGCCGTGACCACCACCATGGTCTCCACAAGGTGAGCATGCAGGACTGAGGGGGGATTATTAAGCTGTAGTGTCAGGGCTTGGGGCAAAGAGGACACATGGAGGCAATGTTCAACATGATGTGTTTCCACATGGTAGTGGGACTGGGCGAGGGAGCGGGGTGGAAATGGGCAGACAGGGTAGTGCGAGGTGAAGGAGGACATGGAGATTTGTGAGGGGTGGAGGGATCATCCAGTGACCAGGTGGAACCCAGTGCTGATGATCTCTAATACAAACTGTGTTCTCTACCATGACGTACACTTCTCTAGATGCAAGATGCAAGAGGAAAATGGGTAGAGTCAGAGTCAGTTTGATGGGCAAAAGTGCAGGATCCCCATCTTCTGGATGCCAGAACATTTGAAGGAGCAAATACATGAAGCATACACTTACAAACTGCAGCTGTATTTTAATTTGTGATCTCTTCATCACCCATTGCAATGTGTGTAAAGTGAATGTGTTCAGAATTCAGTGTTGGAATAGGCAATTTGTACGATCCTGTTGATCCTTGTGAATTGATCATTGAATTGCCAATGATGCAGAAGCTAGTGGCATTAACTTTTAAAAAAAAGACCAGTTTTGGCCAAAATTGAGCTGTAACTTGTGACCCTTGCAAGGGTACTGTGGAAGACAGGCATCATCACTACATCATCTATCTTGAAAGTATAATGATGGATTTTACTGAAAGTTGAATGATTGTGGGTCAGCAGTGGGAGGTGGTTTCGAGTGCAACAGACATTCCCTTTTTGAGGTAGTAGTGTGTTGGTCACTCAGCCAGCTGTGCACCTTCACCAAGGCACTGTACACAATGAGCTGGAGTTGAATAAATGATAGGGACATGATTCTTGTTATGTGCGTAGTGTGTCTCACTGTTTCAAGGAGTGTGTTCCACTCACTTTATCTGCAGGATATGCCACCACTGACATCAGGGATAAGAGCCTGTTTTGCCTTTTTTGTTCCCAACATCGGTAATTTCCAGCCAGAGCCATGTACCCAGCCACTAGTGGGATGTTGGTTGCTGTGGCTGCTGTTCTCGTGAACTTGGATACAGGAGGACCAGGGCCAATGATGGGCCTAAGAGCAGCAGGGGAGGACAAGGTGCTCCCAGCTTGAGCAGAGGTTGTAGCCACAGAGCCCTTCACAATGTATGGGGACTGCAGAAGGACCTGAGTTTTTGACCCTGGCTCCACCTCCTGGGGACAAGTGAGGTTGAGTGCCAGTGCAGCCTCTGTATGCCCTGACACACTGTGCTGGATGCTGCAGTGTGGGCTGAGGCCTGCAGGAGTGTGAGGCCATCCTCTCCCAGAGCCTGTGAAGGTGAAAGTTGTTGGGAATTTCTGTGGCAAGCTCCTCCCAGAGAGCGACAGATGAAGCTGTGCAGAGTCCCTCAGTCATACGATCACAAATACATCAGGACAGTTGCCATTGCAATGGTGCAGTCAATGCTGTGGCACAGGCAGTAGAATTCAGAATTAAGGCTGGCTTCCCTTGGGTATAGTGTGCCATAGACTACATACATGGCATTGACAGGGCCATAATCACAACATTCCAGAATTCATCAACAGGAAGGGCTTCCATTCCATTGATCTGCAGGTGATCTGTGATCACCATTTCTGCTTCCTGGAGGTGTGTGCCCACTTCCCTGAAAGCTGCCATGACTCCTACATCCTGGAGCACTCTTACATAGCCAGTGCATTTGAGAGTGTAGGGGCCTTCCAGTGCTGGCTATTGAGAGACAAGGGCTACCTGTTGACCATGTCTCATGACACCATTATATACACCCCTGGCTGAAGCTGAGTTCAGTTACAATGCTGTCCATGTTTCAGCCAGGGCTGTGAGGGAGGAGGCAGTAGGGCTGCTGAAGATGCAGTTCCACTGCTTGGACTGGTGTGAGGATGGCCTCCAGTATAATCTGGACAGTGTGCTACATTATCCTAATGAGCTGTACTCTGCACAATTGGAGAAGGTAACAAGGCAATTTGATAAGTGTTAAGGAACTGGGGGAACGGGAACAGGAACAGTCTTCTGAGGAGGAGAATGAAGACATTGAGCTGGAGGAGGCTGTCCTTGTCTATCAGTGAGCTCAACTGCACTGTTACAAGCCAGACAGTACCCAGATACCATAATGAAATGTAGAATAATTGATCATAATGACAGCTTTTGGTTTGCATTGTGGATAATCATTGGTCACAATGACAGCTTTTGGTTTGCACTGTGGATTCTCTTGCTATTAGAGGGAAGTGCAGCGAAGATTGCCTGGGATGATAGACTGACCGAAGAGGAGAGGTTGTGTCAGTTAGGATTGTATTCACTGGGGTTTAGAAGAATGGAGGGGGAATATCATTGAAATATACAAAATTCTAATAGGGCTAGAGAGATTAGATGCAGGATGATTGTTCCCAACAGTGGGTGAGTCCAGATCCAGGGTAAAGATAAAGGGTGAACATTTTTAGAACTGAGATGAGGAGAAATTTCTTCACTCGGAGAGTGATAAGCCTGTTCAATTAACTATCACAGCCAAAATATTAGGTATTTTCAAGAAGGAGGCAGCTAAAGCTCTTAGGACTAAGGGGTTCAAGAGATATGTGGGAGAGAGTGGAATTAGTATTGTGTTTGATGATCAGCCGTGAAAATGTTGAACGGTAGAGCAGGCTTGAGGGGTTGAAAGGCCTATTCCTGCTCCTATTTCTAAGTTTCTTTGATTTTACTTACCAAAATTTTGTCATGCTTCCTCTTTGCTTTCATACATTCCTTTTCAATTTCACCCTGCACTTTTTAGATAATGCTGGGCATTATTCAGTATTGAGCTCATTATATTTGACAGTTTTTTTTTGCCTTGTCTCACTCTGTTAAACACTTCTGACTTCTGTAGGTGGAGCAATCAAGGTTTCAGTGTGACCCCTTTTTGCCTTTTTGTGTGAATGTCTTTGCGTTGATCCCTCTTTATTTCCTCCTTGAATACCTGTCACTGCTCTGACATTGATTTACTTTCAAGTAGCTGTTGCCAGTACACTTATTCTCAGATTCTAACTCGCTTTGCTTAGTGAAATAGAGTATGTTTTCCTTTGCCTAGAAAAATACTGCACCAACTCGCCCAAGGCTCCTTTTGCAGCACCTTCCAAACCTACAGACTCTACCATCTAGAAAGGGAAAAAAAAAAGCAGATACAGGAGAACACCTTTCCTGTTGAGTTTACTGTGTACTGGCTGAAAAACACTCTTTTGGATGTACTTTACAAATTTGTGCCCTTGATGCTTTCTAAACTCATTTTATCGTGGGTCACATGAAGATAAACGTAACTATTTACTGTCCTTTTAGTTTTAATATTTTCCAACAATTTACTCCTATTTACCCTTCAATATCTTTTTGATTGCAGCTGCTGTTGAATCAATGATGACATTCCATCATAACATTTTTAGGATGATCAAGCTAAATATTGAAGTTTTTGACGTACATTTCAACTGATCAGATACAAACACAGCTGAATTTGGAAATGAGAGCCATTTCACATCACGGGTTTATGCATATGCCCCCTTATCATTAACAAAAATGAATCTTCACTGCAATATGCTCATGTTTGATTGAAAGTCACTGAGCCTGATATCTGGTAAACAGTTACATGTTTTCCAGAGAGTCATAGAATCCCTACAGTGTGGAAACAGGCCATTCGGCCCAACAAGTCCACACCAACTCTCCGAAGGGCATCCTACCCAGACTCAACCCCCTACCCTATCCCTGTAACCCTGCATTTCCCATGGCCAATCCACCTAATTTGCACATCCTTGGACTGGGACAAAACCAGAGCACCCGAAGGAAAGCCGCAGACATGGGGAGAACGTGCAAACGCCACGCAGACAGTCCCCTGAGGCTGGAATTGAACTGGGTCCCTGGCGCTGTGAGGTAGCAGTACTAACCAACTGAGCCTCTGTGTCTAGTGTGCAACTTCACAAATTTAGTCACGCATACTAGGGGCTCCTAAAGGGACTGTCTAATATAATGATGTGAAACACTCTTTCTAGGCAGGGCGCAGGGGTTTCATATGGGAGGCCACACTTAAAGCCTGTAATATGATAGTGAATTATAAATGTTTGTGATAGTGAGCATTCAATTTTTACCAGATTTGTTGTTTATTTTGGTAGTATTCTAGTCCATACCTACCTCAAATGATCCATTGCAACCAAATGTCATATGCTGAAAGTGCTCACATAAAAGTGGGCAGTATGTCAAGAGTCTTGCACAACAGAGATTGCTATTAATATCAGGTAATGAACTTAATCTCTGGGATATGTTATCCTCTTATGTGTTTTGACTGCTGTTGGACTGAGAGCGTTTGCTTTTCACTCCTTTTTTTTAACAGAAAAGGAGACCAATGTCTTTTTTTAAAATCTCCCGGTATATAAAACATGCATGATAAAGCCCATGGAAAACCTAGCCCTTTAGCTGCCTTAGTACGGGATAAAACAATGAAATAAAAACCCAGAATTCACTCTACAGCAACATAGCACAAACAATCCTGTTGCAATTAGTATGAGCTCTCTCCCTGCTTATTCTGGTGCCAGGATATCTGGATGCTGGTCTCTGAGGTCAGATAGCAGGTAAGCATTACTTTCGTTTCTTTATTGGATTTCAATGTATTTTTGGGGTGCAGCTGTGCTCTATGGCTCGTCTTAAGTTGCCAGTTTTTTTTTGTTGCTGGTTTATCATTTCAATTGAAAATGTTCAAGGAAATGAAACATCAAGTAAATAAATTAATATTTGGATTTCTATAGGGATTTTCATGGTCATTGAGTTTTAAAGTATTATATTTGGAAGTATTTCCCAGTGAGGGGATGGGGGAGGGGACAGAAAGGGACATTGCCAGGTTGTGGACAGTATAAATTGATTCTAACTAGTGAGCGAGCCAGCCAAGGCATGATGAGTATTACAATTACCATTATGCAGAACAGCTGAGATTTTGATGAACTTCTGCATGTTGTTGAGTCAGTAGCAGTTGAGGGACAAATAAAATGGAGAATCAAACAATGTCCTATTTAGCGTGAGCATATCAAATATGTATATTGTAAAGTAGTAAAAATAATATTCTGTGTATAGGGCATAGGGCAACTGACAATTTAGTTTTGAAATACAAGCTGATGTATGTAGCTCATAGAGCTGTACAGCATGGAAACAAACTCGTTGGTCCAACTTGTCCACACTGACCAGATATCCTAAATTAATCCAGACCCATTTGCCAGCATTTGGCCCATATCCCTCTAAACCCTTCCTATTCATATAACCATCCGGGTGCCTTTTAAATGTTATAATTGTTTGGTGTAACAGGGTGGCTTCTGAGGGCAGCTACTGAAATTCAGTTTCTTCTTTTTATTATTGCACTTATCTCTATACTTTGCTTCCCTTGGTGATGTAAAATTTTCCATGGGCCACTTTTTTCTCCAGTAAAACATTAGAAGTATGGAAACCAATGTTTTCAGCGCTCACGAAAAGCCGCAGACTCTTGCTCTGATTCTAGTCCCTTCCCAGCCACCACCTCGGTCTGAACCAGAATATTTGCAAACTCATCATCCTATTCAAGCCCAAACTGAATTGCCAATCCCCATAATTTGCCTATCACAAAACCTACTTCTACCTTTTGTATAATCACCTTGTCTCTGTTGGTTCCTCAGTCCATCTGCTTCCAGTCGTCTCATCTGTGGTTTTGTCACCTCCAGACATGACTATTTTCTTAGCCAAGCTTCCAACTTCTACCCTCTATAAAGTGAGCTCACCCAAAACTCTGCTGCTCATGTTCTATCCTGGGCCATCCTTCTTTCTGATCTACATTGTCTCTTGATCCCTCAACCAATCGCTGGGTCTTAATAAATTTATCATTAATAAATGTGCCATTTTCTGAGGCGTGAGTCAAACAATAGATTATGGGCCACAGGTTGTGTTTCCGTTGTGCTTAATAAGTTGCATAGAATATCCCGTGGCAAATTGTAGTCTCAAATGAATCACTTGCTGAACTGATTTAAAGTCACAGTTTACCAGAATTGAGTACTTTTAATACAGTTGCTGAAATTATATACTTATTAATTTCTTTGTAAGCTGTGTTTTAGGCAATTCATTTTAATCTGCTGTGATGCTATAGACAATGCGAAGATACAAATCAAAATATTGCAGTCATTGGCAAAGCAACAATGCTTAATGTGGATATCAAAGAAAGCTAGCTGTAAAGTTTTTGTGATCTCTGTGATGTGGATTTATTTCCTAGCATTAGTTTAATTCTGGCACCAAGTCAAGAGGCTGTCTCTAGGCATTCAGCAACAGTGATATTATCAAGCAGGTTGAGTAGCCAATCACATTGAAGTATTGTAATCAACAACAATCCTCCATACGAGGCAACATGCTGTTAAAACTTTTTTGTATCCTCTCCAAAGCATCCACATCCTTCTGGTAGTGTGGTGACTATTGCATACAGTTCTGGTTTGGAGAGGGTACTAAAAAGTTTACCAGGATGTTGCCTGGTATGGGGGGTTTTAGCAATGAAGAGAGGTTGGGTAGACTGCGATTGTTTTAACATGAATGCAGGAGGTTGAGGGGCGACCTGATAGAAGTTTAGAAGATTGTGAATGGCATGGAGCGAGTGGAAAGGTATGAGGTTTCTTCCCAGGGTGGAGGGATCAATTCCTAGGAAACACAGGATCAAGGTGTTTTGGGAGGACTGGAGTTTAAAAGAGATGTGCGAGGCAAGTTTTTCGCACAAAGGGTGCTGAATGCCTGGAACGTGTTGCCAGAGGATGTGGTGGAAGCAGACACAATAGCAACATTCAAGAAGTACCTACAGGAATACATGAATAGGAAGGCAATAGAGGGATACGGATCCCCTAAGTGAAGACAATTTTAGTGTGGAAGGGCAAAATGTGTCGGTGCGGGCTAAAGGGTCTGTGACTACTGTATTGTTCTTTGTTCTTCGTTTCTTTAAACAGCAAATCAGGAAGTAGAATGCTATAATTATCTGTTAATTTTAATTTACCAAGAGTAGAATAAACCAGACTTGCACATCGAAGGGAGAAGCTCATATATAAATACACTTTAACAATGTGTATTATTTTTAAATAAGTGCAGTTTTTAATCTTGATTTAAAAGTTTAGCTTGTGTACATATTACATTAGCCTTTCATCGAGCCATAGAAGTCTGCGGCAAACAAAAAGGCCATTCGGCCCATTGAGTCTGTACTGGTCAAAAAAGCACCTAAGTAATCCCATTTTCTAGCACTTGGCTCATAGCCTTGTATGCCTTGGCATTGCAAGTGCCCATCTAAGTACTAATTAAAATGTTATGAGGGTTTCTGACTTGACGCCACCACTACCCCCCCACTCAGCACCTTACAGGCAGTGAGTTCCAGATTCCCACTGAGTGAAAAAGTCTCTTACTCTGTCCAAACCTTCCACCTCTTACTTTTACATCTAAGTCCCCTGGTCAATGATCTCTCCACCAAGGGAATGTGTTTCTTCAGTGCTACCAAATGTATGTCACTCATAATTTTATACATCTCAATCATTTTCCTTGGATCAGTCTCCTCTGCTCCAAGGAAAACAACCTCAGTTTATCCAATCTCTCTTCTTTACTAAAACTCTCCAACCCAGGCAAACCCCTGGTAAACCTCCTCTGCACCCCCTCCAGTGCAATCACATTCTGGATTCCAGAACTGCAAATGTCACTGTAACTGCACATTAGCTATATCCTAACCAGTGTTTTATACAGTTCCAGCATCACCTTAATGTTCTTAACGTTTATGACTTAGCTAATAAAGGCAAGTATCCCGAATACCTTTTTAACCACTTTATCTGTCTATCTCACTGCCTTAAGATATGGGTGGATATGCAAATCAAGGCCCCTCTGATGCTTGGTGTTTCCCAGGGTGCAACTGTTGATTTAATGTATTCCTTGCTTTGTTTGCCATCTCAAATTTATCTGGATTGAATTCTAATTGCTGCTGATCAGCCCATCTGACCAGCCCTTCTATATCATCCTGTAATCTAAGGCTATCTTCATTACTTACCACTACATCAATTTTTGTATCATCTGCAAACTTAACTGATCAACCCTCTTACATAAAAGTTTAAATCATTTACATTTTCCACAAACAGCAAATTCCCAACCATGAGCCCTGCAGAGCTCCCCAGTGGACACAGGCTTTGAATCACAAAAAACACCCCTTGATCATCATCTACTGCTTCCTGCTACTAAGCTAATTCTGGACCCAATTAGCCAAATTTTATTTGGCCCCGTACAATTTTTACTTACGCTATCAGTCTCCCATCCAGGAACCTATGGAAAGGTTTTGCAAAGTCCAAGTAGATAACGTCAAATGCATCGCCCTCATCTACGGACCTGCCCTGCTCACCTCTTCAAAACAAAAATAAATCAAGTTGGTCAGACATGACCCACCCTAAACAACTGACTGTTCTTGATGAACCCCTGCCTCTCCAAGTGCAAATTAATTCTGTCCCATAGAATTGCTTCCAATTGGGTTAGACTGATTAACTGATCTTCCTTGCCTTTTAGAGCAAGAGCACTTTATTTTTTACAGTAAGAAAAACATAGTACATCATTAAAAATATAGTTGTACCTCATTCAACAACACATACTTTTTAAAGGGTTTTTACAGTGGGAGTGTGTCGGCATGGCAAAAAAAAAATTCTCATCAATTCACTGCTTTGTAATTGATTGCAGTCATTGAGGACCTTAACAGCATCCCCTTTGGAGAAGCAAAAAATTACTGACAGCACCTTTTCGATTTCCACATTTAACTGCATATGTGCAGACTCCAGAATTTGCTGTCATTTTTAAGAGAATTAATGAATGTCACCATGATGGCAGATAATTATACCATCATACTGCAGTAAATGTAACCCTCAACAGAGTTGTTATGCAGCAGTCAGGAAATGAAAAAGGGGCTGGAGGTGATGTAAGGAAGGCTCACAAAGAGATTGTATTGTATTGCTTGTGAGCTTTCAGGTATTAAGATGCAATATTTCTAATGGCCAGAAATCTGTATGCCAGACTTGCAGCTGTGTACTTCCAGTAGATGAGATTCCCAAAGACTCATTCACTTCTTGTTGCTCATTATAATTCTGCCTGAGAATTTTGCTTGTGCCTGTGAGTATGCTTCACCAGAAGCATCAGGCATCAGAGGTGTTAGCCTGAAATATTCACTGCTACATAACACTTGTGGCGTTAATCCAAGTTATTGTTTCTCTGAAAGGAAAATTCAATCCAGAGAAATTTAGTTTTATTACAGATGTTGAACTTAGTTGTGCTTTTGTTGTTGTGTCATTTGCTTTAGGCAAGATATTTAACATGGCAATTCTGACTTGAAAAGTACCTGGTGTTGATTGATAAACAGCTGTAGAATGTATTCTAGAATACAGTTTGTGTGTGAATTCTGCGCTGCTGTTTCACCTTCTGATCCAACCATGTTTATCATTCTCATTGCTGCAATCTACTTTTATCACAAATAAGTTTTTTTATTTTAATTTCAAAAATATACTTTATTCCTACAAAATATTTTTATATACATACATAGTCACCTAGAGCAGCTCAGTTCTGTACAACCTTTTGCGTATGGACAGAAACAAACATTGAAGTTTGACTTTTCCGACAGTCCTAACAAACAAACCCAAGGCACTTCTTTCTTTTGCAATATATTATTTACATATTTGAGGCATCAGGAGGGTCCAATAACTGAATGGATCCCCATTGTACTTTGCCAGAAAGACCTTAATCAGTGGTCGTTTCCCAAGGCGCCTTGGCAGCGGCTGCCCAAGTTTTAGTGCATCCTTCAGCACCTAATCCAGGACCTTAGAATGTGTCAATCTACAACAGTCGGTCAAGGTCAACTCCTTACTCTGGAATAAAAACTGAAAGAACTGCAGATGCTGTAAATCAAGAACAAAAACCGAAGTTGCTGGAAAAGCTCAGCAGGTCTGGCAGCATCTGTGGAAAAAAAAATCAGTGTTAACATTTCGGGTCCGGTGACCCTTCCTCAGAACTCAGAACACCGCACAGCTGCTTCAAGAGCAGCATGCTGTAGCACACACCAGCTGGACATACATGAAGCATCTCACAGGTTATTCTCACCACCAGCCAAATGATGTCTTGGTGCTTGTTGAAAAGTTCTGGCTATGAAGCGTTCTGCCAGATGTCTTTGACAGTCTGCTCGGGGAACAACCCAACAGGATCCTTTTCCTGTAGGGCCTCGAGGACACTACGTACTGACGACTTCCTGATGGACTTGTGGTCAAAGCTGTTTTTCTTTGCAAATTTCCCCACAAAGGACAAATGATATGGAATGGACCAACTACTTGGAACGTTCCACAGCAACGAGGTCAGCCCCATCCTTCACAACACTGGGGACAGGTAGAACCTCAGTATGTGGTGACACTTGGTGTTTGTGAACTGAAGGTGTACGCAAAGCTAGATGCAGCCACATACAAAGGGGGCTGTCAGAATGAGGGTTGCATTGGGTTTGTTTCCCCCCTCACCGGCCTATTCAAGAGTTTTGTACATGGTACCCCAGCTTAGGGTCCATCTTAGAACTCCCGATGAAGTGGAAGACGGCTTGGGTGACTGCAGTTTCAGGGAATGGGCCAGACCTGCACCACGTACAACGACAGAGAGTGCCTCACACCTGATGACCAGGTTTGTACCCACAATAGAGAGTGAGTGGTATTCTCAAAAGACCAGATTCTGTCTCACCTTGGCTATGTGCTCCTCCCAAGATTTTGCCCATGTCTTGGACCGTCTGAACCACATTCCCAGCACTTCCAGGTAATATATCCTGATGGAAGGGGAGAAAGTATTGGTCAGCCCAGTTCCCAAAGAACATGGCTTCACTCTTGACTCACTTTATCTTGGCTCCTGAGGCTGTTTGGAACTGGTCGCAGATGCTCATGAGTCTGTGCCCTGATGGTGGAACCAAGCTGAAAATGGCAACATAATCAACGTACAGGGAGGTTTTGACCTGCAGGCCTCCACTGTTTTAAATAGTTACCCCTGGCAGGCTTGTGTCCTTCCAGATGGACTTGACAGAAGACTCTATACAACACACAAACAAGATAGCCCTGCCTGACTCCACATCTGATCAGGATGCTTTCTGATTCCCACCCATTAATTGACACTGCAGTAACAATGTTGGTTAAGAGCAGTCAGATCCAATTGCGGATCTCCTCCCCAAAGTCTGTTTTGGAGACCACGTCCCACATGCAGGTGTGACATTGTACTACATGGTTACATAGTATTTTCAGCATGGAAACAGGTCATTCGTCTCAACAACTCCACACTAGTGATAAATCTCCTCCCACTCCTGTTCATCTGACCTTTCAACATTGGATCAACAAGGTGGGGAATAAATAGCATCCTCTTAAATCTTTTTATGATAGCAACTTCAAATACTCTTTGTGACAGCAAATTCCGCGTTCCAATCTTTGGGTTAAGACGATTGTCCCGAACTCTAGCTGGTCTCTCATATTCAAAACCTGTAAATTTGAGGTCATTCAAAGCCCTCCTGTCTTTGTCTTAACTTGCCGGAAGCCCTGTTCCATATCATCCTTGTGCTCACTGACCTACATTTTGCCTACTGGTCAAATGAATGTCTTGATTTTAAAATTTTCAATCTTTGCATTCAAATCCTTCCATGGTCACACCTCTCCCTGTTTCTGTCATTGTTCCAAGCCTACAGAACTCAGGGATATCTGCACTCTACAAATTCTGGCTGTTGATAATTTCCCAGTTTTAATTACTCCTCCATTGGTGGCCATGCCAGCAGTTGCTAGGCCCCAGGCTCTGGGATACCCTTCCTACATCAATTCCACATCAATCTGCCTTTCTACTTCACTTTCCTCCTTCAAGACAGACTCCTTAAAACCTACCAAGCTTTTGGTCATCTGATCCAATATTGCCTCATGCAGCTCAGAATCAGGCTTTGCTTTATAATGCAGTGTCTTGGGATGTTTTGATATTTTGAAGGTGCTATATAAGTTGTTACATTTATAGCCCTGGTTTGGGTCCCTTCCAATTGTATGTCTGCTAACTTTCCCTGATTTATTTTAGCATGTGTTGTTGCAATCCATCCGGTTGGGGGATTTATCCTATAATCTAGGTTAGTAACTTTAACAGAAAGAAGTAGTAGACCCAGTAATTATAGGCTATTCTCACTGTTCAACAAATTTATTGGTAACATTTCTAATGGGCAGTATAAATCATTTAGAAAGGCAGTTTTTCATGGACCGCAATTTCCCCTCCACAGTGGTCGAAAACGTCCTTGATCGCATCTCTTGCGTTTCCCGCAACTCAACCCTCATACTCCCTCCCCGCAATAACAATAAAGACAGAATTCCCCTCATCCTCAGGTATCACCCCACCAACCTCCGGATTCAACGCATCATCTTCTGCCACTTCTGCCACCTGCAATCTGACCCCACTACCAAGGACATTTTTCCCTCCCCACCCTTATCTGCCTTCCGGAGGAACTGTTCTCTCCGTGACTCCCTCGTCCGCTCCACACTCCCCACTAACCCCAGCATCTCTGGCACTTTTCCCTGCAACCAAAGGAAGTGCTACACCTGCCCCTACACCTCCCGCCTCACCCCCATCTCAGGCTTCAAGAAAACCTTCCACATTAAACAGATGTTCACCTGCACATCTGCTAATGTGGTATATTGTATCCGCTGTTCCCGATGTGGCCTCCTCTACATCGGGGAAACCAAGCGGAGGCTTGGAGACCACTTTGTGGATCACCTATGCTTGGTTTGTGACAAACGACAACACCTCCCAGTCACGAGCCACTTCAACTTCCCCTCCCACTCCTTGAACGACATGTCCATACTAGGCCTCCTCCAGTGCCACAACGATGCCACCCGAAGGCTGAGGAACAGCATCTCATATTCCGCCTGGGAACCCTGCAGCCCAATGGTCTCAATGTGGACTTCACATCTCCCCATCCCCGACCTCATCCCAAGACCAGCCCAGCTCATCCCCACCTCCTTGACCTGTCCATCTTTTCTCCCACCTATCCACTCCTCCCACCTCACTGACGAACCCCCCACCCCCACTTCCTACCTACTAGCCTCATTCCCGCCTCCTTGACCTGACGGTCTTCCCTCCCACCAACCCGCCCCTCCCTCCTCACTGACCAACCCCCATCCCAACTCCCTACCTACACTCCCCTTTACTGGCTTCATCCCCACCTCCTTGACCGGTCCATCTTCTCTCCACCTATCTGCTCCTCTATCCACCTTCTATCATCGCCTTCCCCTCTCCCTATTTATTTCAGAGCCCCCTTCCCCTACCCCATTTCTGAAGAAGGGTCCAAACCCGAAACATCAGCTTTCCTGCCCCTCTGATGCTGCCTGGCCTGCTGTGTTCATCCAGCTCTACACCTTGTTACCTCAGATTAATCATGGACTTGTTAAGGGAAGTTCAAGTCTGATTAACTTGATTTTGTCTTTAAAGAAGTCACAAGAAGAGTTGATGTAAAAAGCTTGTTTGATTGTATGCTACATGGATGTCATCAAAGCTTGACACTATTTTAAAACAGAACACTTAGATATGCACTTGCAGTGCCAAAACCAACAGGGCAATGGACTAAGAGCTAGAAAGCGAGATTAGACTGGAAATCCCTTTTTAATTCTGGCCAGCCCAGGCAGAATTGGGAAAATGGCTGACTTCTGTTCAATGTTTTTTTTTCCTATGTTTCTAGATTCTCCAATAGATTTCTCTGCTTTGGTTCATTTCCTGGTTTTAGATTCAGCAATGCTCTCTCAGCTCCTGGAGGTTGGATATTTCAGATCGGTGGGGTTTCCCACCTCTGTGACGTGTTAATTGGCTGCAGTCAGAACTTCTACCCTTGACGGGGGAGAGCGGCCTGCCACACAGAGCTGCCAGTTGATCCGATTGGCCTGGCAGCTCTGGTGCCAATAGCATTTGCAGAAGGGCGATCACTCCACCCACTGCTGGGAATACATCAAGTCCCACAAAACAAAGTGGCGGGAGACATGGCACAGGCAAGTCTGGGGTGGTTTCAGCATGACCAGGAGAGGAGACCTTGGTAAGTGGGTAAGAGGAGTGTGGGAATGGATTGCAAAAGACATGAAGGGACTGGTTAGAGGGTTGGGGGAAGACCTTTCAGTGGTGTTCTCCCTTCTCCCCTCTGCAGGTTAACCTGCCATGTTTTCCCTCCCCCAACCCTGACCACTGCCTGCCAACCTAAAAATTGCAGCTGGGCATAAAACCATGGCACTGGCCTAGTGATATTATTGCTAGATTATTAATCCAGAGACCCAGGTAATGCTCTGGGGACCTGAGCTCGAACCTGCCATGGAAGATGATGGAATTTGGATTGAATAGAAGTCTGGAATTAAGTCTAATAATGACCATGAAATAGTGATCATTTGTCAGCAAAACCTGTCTGGTTCACTCATGTCCTTTCAGGGAAGGAAATTACCATCCTTACTTGGTCTGCCTACATGTGACTCCAGATCCAAAGCGGTGGGGTTGACTCTTAACTGCCCTAAATATGGGCAAAAAATACTTGTCCATACAGCAATGCCCATATCCTGGGAATGACCAAAAAAACGTTAAAGGCCTCAATTGGGGAATGAGTATATGAACTTTAGACCCTTCCAACTTTCCCCAAAAATTGCTGCAAAGTTTAGTTACAGGAAGGATACTGGCAGAATATGACAGCCTCCGGCAACAGGTTTGCAAATGGGGGCATGTAAAATTCTGCCATGGTTTTATTGGATAAGAATGGATCCTCCACACATTATACCTTTTTATTCCACTTCTGGAGCTGGAAATTTGTCAGTAATTTCAACAATTTTGATTTTATTTCACACACTTCTTTACAGTTTTTATTCCTTCACCTGCTATCCACTAGGAGGTCGTCTATAGCACACAGTTATAATTCACTTTTTATTTCAAACTTTGTACATTGTGTTCCTGACCTCCTTGTGCTGCCGTGGCAAGCATCTTAAACAAAATTACGATGAATGCCCAAAAGCTAAGACAGAGTTCAGTTTAACAGAATCATAAAATTTGCAGCATAGCAAACCACTTTTTCACCAGAGATGCGACCTGGAAACAAACTCGGCTCTTGGTCTCACCTGCCTGGGAAAAATTCACCCCAAATTGTTTAAATGGCAGAAGCGATTTGACTTTGAGATTTGATGAACAAGTTGGAGTACTAGAAGCCAAATGACCTTTAATAAACCCACTAGCCATTTGATATTTCTGATTTTGGAGGGAAAGAAAAGCATCTGTATTATCTGTATTAACTACAGGAATAGCTATCACGATGTTGTTCCTTTTTTTCTGCAGTGGCAGCAGCGAAAAAGCATTGGACAGATTATTACCCCCTGTAACATCTACTTTGTCATCACGAAAGCGAACAACTAGCCAGTGCAAATCTGAGCCACCACTTTTGAGAACAAGCACGCGAACAATTTACACTGCAGGACGACCTCCTTGGTACAACGAACATGGAACACCGTGCAAGGAAGCGTTTGTTATTGGTAAGGATGCACATCAGCCTTCGGGACAATTATAGAATTGAGATTTTAATTTTTCAAAATTTCTGATTGAAAACCTTTTTGAAAATATTGCCACTTATTCTGTTGCACCCTCCCCCAGTATTATGACCAAACTTCCTGATTGTAAGTTTAAAGCTGACAATTACCATATTGAACAAAAACATAGAAAGCAAAGAACTAAGCTGCTGGAAGTCTGAAACAGAAATTGCTGGAGAACCTCAGCAGGTCTGGCAGAAGTGTTTTGAAGAAGGGTCACTGGACCCAAAACATTGACTCTGACTCTGCTTTCTCTCTGCAGATGCTACCAGACCTGTTGAATATCTCCAGCAAATTTTCTGTTTTTGTTTCTATGTACTGCAGTTCTGGGGCAGTTCACACAACCTCGTTTCGCTTTGATGCATAAATTGCTTCAGAAATAAATGTGCTTCGGATGTAGTGATTGAGCATACTTATTTTCCTTCGTTTGTTTTTTTAAACTGGAGAATCAAGATGGTTCAGTTTCCTGTTGGCCACTCACAGCCTGAGAGTCCACACTGCAAGACCTAAAGAAATAGGAGGGGTATGCCATACTGTCCCTTGAGCCTGCCCTGCATTCAATAGGATCATGCGGATTTTCCACCTCAATTCCAAAAGGCTTTAGTATCAGTGAGGCAGACACCCTTTGTCATTTGGAGCATCAGCTACATTTAAGGTGAGTTTGGAGGCAGGTGGCATCTAATTGGGCTCAAGGGTGTTGGGCTGGCACTGTGGTGCCTTCCCACCTCTGACCCAATTAATTTTGGGCATGAAGGTTCATGGATAGCCTTCATGCCCCCAACATTAATCGATGCCTTTAACTGTGCAATGCCTATTTTAAGGGATAGTAGTGTCTAGGCTCGAAACGTCAGCTATCCTGCTCCTCTGACGCTGCTTGGCCTGCTATGTTCATCCAGCTCTGCACCTTGTTATCTCGCCTATTTTAACCACCTGATCCTGTCACTATTTGTATTCGACCAGTGGCATATAGAACCATCACCACAGAGCCACTTGCCCTTGTTGGGTTTCCTGCAGGTTCAGGAGTGAGGCCAAAGGTTGAAAAGTACTCAATTCTAGATTGAGGAACCAGATATTGGGAAGGATAGTGCCTGCTGAGAGCCAGCCTTTCCTTTTGATGGCCACTCTTATCACCTCCTCAATTTCCTTCCCATATAACACCCATCCTGTTCTCATGCATCAATCCTGAAATTAAGATGGGTGCTTTGCGAGGAACTGCTAGCATTCCCAGTGAAACTGGCTACCGTGGTGACCCACTGGCCTGTTATTGACCAGCAGCACTCAGGGAGTATCTGTTTAGTCTAAGGGTTCCGTGACCCTGGGGTGAGTCTGACACTGATGATTTAACAGCATGGGGCCTCGCCAAGAAGTGATGCGAGTCTATGGCTCTCCAGTCAACAGGCAAGATGCCAATGTGTGGGATGGTTAATGGGTGTGGTGGTTAGCTGAGAGGTGGAAATGACAAGGAATATTAAATATCACTAATTCACTAATAACGTCATGGTAAAGCTATCAATTCTTTCGAAAAAGAACATGCTAGGAATAATTCTTGTGTTGCATAATGAGTGCAAAGATTTTTTTATTAACCTATTTTTCCAATCAACCTGTTTGAGATGTTATGACACACCTCTGGAGCAGGTGGGACTTGAACCCAGGCCCCTTGGTCTGGGGGAAGGACACTACCACTGTGCCACAGGCAGGAACTAAAGCAGGGGTCAGTTGTTTTCTCTGAGTAATTTTCTTTTTACAATACAGTCTCCAAGGCACAAAGCTTTCCAGCACCAAAGTCTTTCACCAGACTTCGATTTAAATCATTTATTTCAACTCATTTGTTGATTGCTTAAATTGGAAAATAGACAGATGGTAAATTATAGCACTTTCAAGCAGGAATTTAATATCTTAAAAGAATGAATGATTGATCTAAACTTAATCTGATCCAAGATCAAACAAATACTGTTCGTGACTATAGAGTAACCCATCTGGTTAACTCAGTGTCCTTTAGGAAAGGAAATTTGCCATCTTTTTACCTTGTCTGGCCTACATGTAACTCCAAACTGCAGCCAAGTGACAGCTGAAGTGGCCTAACAAGCCACTCTATTGTATTAAATCTCTGCAGAAAAATCAAGGAAATAAAACCAGTCAGACCACTCAGCAGTGACCCAGGCGCTAGAAATGACACTCTGCCCTATTGACTTGGCAAAATCCTCCCAACTAATATCTGGCACTTGTACCAACAGTGGGAGAGCTAGTGCGAAAACTAGCCCAGCAACAGCCTGCCAATGTCCCCAGGCACCATTGTCATAATCATCCCTGGGTATGTCCCGTCCCAATAGTGAGGCAAATCAACCAGCAGTGGTGGCCCGGTGATAAAGAATTGCTTTGCCAGCCCACGGCATTAAATCCAGATCCCACGCAGTTTGATGGCTTTTAAATTCTTATGAGCTTTGCTGGTAAGTCAAACATCTGTTACCCATCCCTTTCTGCCCTTGAACTGAGTGGCTTGCTAGACCATTTCAGAGGGAGGTTAAGAGTCAACCACATTGCTGTAGGGTCTGTAGTCACATATAGACCAGGTTGAGTAAGAATGGCAGATTTCCTTCCCTTGAGGACATTAGTAGCTGAAGTAGGTTATTACAACAATTGATACTAGTTATATGGTCACCAGGCGGATAGTTTCAGATTCCAGATTTTTGTTTTTCTTTGCCATGGTGGGATTTGAATCCATGTCCCCAGAGTATTAGTCTGCAGCCTCTGGATTATAAATCCAGTGATATTTCCACAACCCCATCACCTCCCACAGAATGGTGATCTCAATCTCCTCCAGAGGTTCCTAGCATCATCATAGATGCCAGTCTTCAGCCAATTCGATTCACTCTACATGATATCAAGAAATAGCTGAAGGCACTCAATACTGCAAAGGCTATGGGCCGTGATAACATACAGGCTATAGAGCTAAAGACTTGAACTCCAGTACATGCCACTGTAATGGACAAGCTATTCTAGTATAGCAACAACACTTGTATCTATCCAGTGATATGGAATTTTTTTTTGCCAGGTATGGCCTACAGACAAAAAGCAGGACTATCTCAACCCACCCAATTACCATCCCATCAGTCTACTCTCAATCATCAGTGTAAAGTTATGGAAGTAGTCATCAACAGTATTATCAAGCAGTACTTACTTTCTCATTGACACTTAATTTGGATTCCACCAGGATCACTCCACTCCTGATCTCTTTATAGCCTTGGTTCAAATGTGGACAAAACAGTCGAATTCCAAAGGCTAAGTGAAAGTGACTCCTTGACATAAAAGCCTGAATGTGGCATCATGGAGCCCTTTCAAATTTAGTCTTTGGGAATCAGGAGAAAACTGTCCACTGATTGGAGTCATACCTGGCACATAGGAAGCTGATTGTAACTAATGCAGGTCAGTCATCTCAGCTTCAGGACGTTTCTGCAAGAGTTCTTTGGTATTGACGACCTTCAGCTGCTTCATCAATGACCTTACCTCCGTCATGAAGGTCAGAAATGGGAATGTTTGCACCTGATGCCCCACACCATTTTTTACTTCTCAGATACTGAAGCAGTCCATGTAAAATGCAGCAAGATCTGAACAGTATCTAGGTTTGAACTGACACGTGGCAAGCAACATTGCAAAATGTCCAATAAAAGACAATCCAACCTTTGTCCTTGACATTCAAAGGCATTATCATCACTGAATCCCTCACTATCAATATCTGGGGTGGGGGGCTACTAATGACCAGAAACAGAACTGGACTCAATTTAAATATTGTGCCTACAAGGAAAGGTCAGAGGCTAGGAATCTTGCAGCAAACAACTCAACTCTTGACTCCACAGAGCCTGTCTGCCATCTACACAGCACAAATCGGGAGTTTAATGGAAAACTCTCCACTTGTCTAGATAAATGCAAGTCCAACAACACTCAAAATCTAATACCATCCAGAACAAGGCTGACATGAGTGCACCACATCTACAAAGATTCGCTCCCTCTATCTTCGATGCTCAGTTGCAGCAGTGTGTATTATCCACAGAACCTACTGCAGATGTTCACCAAAGCTTCTTAGACAGCACCTTCCAAACCCATGATCACTTCCATCTTATATGATAAGGCCAGATACACAGGAACACCATCACCTACAAGTTCCCCTCCAATTCACACACCATCCTGACTCCAATATATCGCTGTTCCTTAAGTGTCACTGGGTCAAAATCCTGGAACTGCTTACCTAACAGCATTGTGGGTCTATCCAGAGCAAATGGATGACAATGATTCAAGAAGGCAGTGCACTAACATCTTCTCAGGGACATTTAAGGATGGGTAACAAATGCTGGTTCAACCAGCGATGCTCACTTCCTATAAATGCTTTATAAAGAACTTTAACCTTACAATCAAATCAGGAGATCCACCCAAATTTAATGGAAGAGTGCAAGAGTGTGTCCTCAAAACAGCACCAAATATACCCAGAAATGAGGTGTCAACCTGGTGAAGATAGAACACAGATTACTTGCATGCCAAGCAGCATGCTATAGACAGGGCTGATCAATCCAATGGATCTCGTCTAAATTCTGCAGTCCTGCTATATCCTGTTGTGAATGTTTTGATTACAATTCAACAACTTAACAGGAAGAGACAGGTCCACAAATATGAATGGCGAGATAGGATAGTGGTGGTGATTGTGGATTGGAGGGTGGGGAGGGGTTGTTATCTATTGATTCAACGTGTACTTAGCACAAAGGTTATGTTTTTTAAGAGGTCAGTCATCTCAGTTTTAGGACATCCTGCAGGAGTTTGGCAGCCTAGGGCCCAAGGGCCTACCATCTTCAGCTCCCTCATCAGTGATATTCCCTCCATCATAAGATCGGAAGTGGGAACTTTCACTGATGATTGTGTAATGTTCAGCACCATTTGCAAATCTTCAGTTACTAAAGCAGTCCTTATCCAAATGCAGCAATACCTGGACAACATTCACTTTTGGGCTGATAAGTGACAAGTACCATTTGTACCACACAAGTACCAGGCAATGACTGTCTCCAACAAGAGTGAATCTAAACATCATCCATTCAATTGCATTACTGTCTCTGAATTTCCCACCATCAACATCCTGGGAGAAAGCAGCTTACTACCATATTCTCAAGTCTAGTTGTTAGTGAACATTAATTGCTGACTTAGCCAGCAATGCAGACAATCCCAAGTATAATTATTTTTCTTTAAACTCTGAGTCATTCGTGCCAATTAGAGTGTCTGTCTCTGAAGTTTTTCCTTACTTCTCCCTGGAACCTTGTTTTGTCAACTGATAAATGGTCAGCAACTGGTGGGAGAGATTCTGCCCAGCCCATATGATGCTCTTCTTAATGTACCTGACAATGCTTTGCCTTCCTTTCTAATTTAGCTGAGAATAAAATTCTCATTTAATATGCCTGGTTATATATAATATTCTGTACTGCGACTCAGTGATAGTATGTAGATCCATGATTGCATTCTGTAGATGGCAAATCCCAATTTCTGTGGTGTTGGTAGGAGAGGTGATCACAAAAAGCCATCTGTTCCCTGAAATGAATGAGGAGACAATCCAAGGTCAAGAATATATCCACTAACCTTTTAGCTGTGCAACTTAAAATAGCATTTTCAGAAACATAAGAGTAAGTCACCAGCCCCTCCTCCCAGCTTAGGGACCGTTAACAGCAAAGAGGTATTGCAAATAACTGAGATTAAAAATGCTAATATTTTTGAAGAGGAAAGTGTCTTTTATTACTGTTCCAAACAACTATCAGCCACATATTATTATGTTACTTCTTCAGGGTTATGTGGTGGCAGTGCTTCAGGGAAAACTACTGTGGCCAGGAAGATAATAGAAGCTTTGGATGTTCCCTGGGTTGTGCTTCTGTCAGTGGACTCCTTTTACAAGGTTTGTTTATTTATGACTTTGAAATGATAGTTCCTTAACCTCTTGCTATAGGACGTGGTGCTGAGGGGAGCACGCAGAATAGCAATTCTTTGGGGAATTCCTGGATTTGTAACAGAACACTGAGAAGGCAGAGACCTTCATGTTTTATTGTGACCTATATTCATTTTTCTTCAAAATCCTGCCATTTAGATCTGAATTTAAATATTGCAATGTAGTTCTTCTTTTCGCATTCAAATGACATCTATACTGTACTCTGTTCTACTTTATTTTGGATTGAACCCACTGGCAGTGTAGTAGTAATCAGTAAGGGCAGGTTTTACAATGTAGTACACCTAGCAGTGAGCTTCATACACTGGGAACTCAAATTATAATACTCTGCCAGAAAACAGAATTCAGTAGGCACAAATGTAAACCTATTGCACAATATTACAAGTAACACTTTTACACTGTGCCTTTGTGACATCATATCTATTCATATAACTATTGCTGTTGGGTGTATAACTCTCAGCATCTTTTTGTTTTTTTGCCCTGTAGGTACTTACTGAACAGGAGCAAGAACAAGCTGCCAAGAATGAATATAATTTTGACCATCCAGATGCATTTGACTTTGGTCTCATTGTGTCCACTCTCAGGAAACTAAAACAAGGAAAAAGCGTAGCAATCCCTATATATGACTTTACATCACACCGTAGAAAGAAAGAATGGGTAAGCATAATGCACAGTGTAACAAAGGTTGCTATAAAGGAGTCAGTAAGGAAAATTAAGAACTGAGGCCTTGCTTTTGTCATACTGAAAAGAATCATATATACCGAAATGTGTACTTGAAGAGAAAAAAATGTTGAATTTCTACAAGATATTGGCTATGTCACAATTGTAGTCTTTGTGTTGTTCTGGGAGTCCATTTGAGGAAAAATATTACAGCCATGGAAAAGAATTAAGATTCATTGGAATATTACCAGCAATGAGATACTCTAGTTTTATTAACATGGCATTTATAATTGGCATGTATATTCAGTTCTTTGTCACGAGTGGATGTTGAGGCAGTAGTATAAATATAATTTAAGATGGTTGAATAAATATTTTAAAAGATTTCATTAATAGAATTTATCTAAAATGCACAATACTATTAAGTTGCAAAAACAAAGCAGCAACACATAATTTTCTTCACTGTGTTTTGCGATTTTAAGCCCTGGGATATGCTTCCCTATCATTAACATTTCCAGATAACTAGAATGTTTTGTAAAACACTTCAAAACCTATTTAGGGATCTTGCAGTATTAAGCTCCCTTGTTGAAGTGTAGCAAATGAATTTGTTTACTTTTCTTTGTGTTTTGCTAAAAGTACATTGTAAAATCTGGAGAAAATTAACATGAAAATGTAACTTCTGTTCTTTATGAATAGGTATTTTGAAAATTACCTTTAAAATGTGAATAAGATTAGAATATTTTAGTTCAGTTACATTATCACTGTACCTGAAATAATAATAATGGAAGACTGATTAGTTTATACAGAATGAAGGAAATAAGCTTTGTAATTTAGTAATGGGATGTTAGTGTAAAAATGCCAACATTCTGTTATTGGGAGAATGGAAGCTGGCCAAGGAAGAGGAGAAAATCGTATTCGTGTGAAATATTACATTTAAAGATAGATCAGGGCAAATTGTTTAATTGTTCTAATCAGGATAAGTCATTTTCAGCTGGTCTTTCAGTGATCTTGAATATATGCTATGTCTTCAAAATCTATAATGCAATTAAGGCTGCTTTTTCTTTTAAGAAATGCTCATTTCTTTATTGCTACGCACTGATTCATAGTATGTTTTTTGTGCCTCAGAAAACATTATATGGAGCCAGTGTGATAATCTTCGAAGGTATCATGGCATTTGCTGATAAAGAAGTGTTGGAGGTGAGTGCCATTGCATTAAACATCGTACTTTTGACGCGGAACTGCAATTTGTCCCAGTTTCAACTGAAAGTCAGTGAGGTGCCAACACTGCCCAAAAATGTGAGCTTGAGGCCTAATCTAAATTGGGTTTTGGGCTTTGTCAGTTTCATACTGATGAGCTATGATGCCAGTCAAGATTCCCAATACAGCTCACCTTAGGAATTTCAAACTGACTCTGGTGCTGAAAAAGCCCAGAAGGACGGGGAGGTGAGATGGAGGGACAAGCATGAGCCAGCATGTGACTTTCAGTATTTTGGTAGAGATGGCAGTATAATTCATAGAATTTCTAAGTTTAAAGTTTTCCTCTTTATGTTTAAGTCACTCTATGACATCACCATAGTCTATCATTTGTGATCCTTTCCAGAGTTACAAACCTCCCAAAATCTCCTTACACCTCCCAATTCTGGACTTTTGTGCGCATGATTTTTTAAAAACTTCCTTAAAAATCATAACAATATAAAATGGGCTTTCATCTGTCTTGCCTTTAATGTACAGACTTCTTGTGACTATGTGAACCCAAAATGGATGCTAGCTGTAGTACCAGTTAGCTAACAATGCTTAATTCATATTTCAATCAATATGTACCTGTCTTAGCTCTGGTTGAATGTAGAATTCAGTGACTCTTCTTCCACCATGGAAAAACAAATGTTTTGGTCAATGTGTCTGATGTATACCACCAAATCAGTGCTTTCCATGAATCTGTGCCTGATTCTCTGATCATGCTATATTTTTTCTCAGATTTAAGGTTGAAACATCAGTTCAATTTAATATTTGAATTGTCTGCACTAAAAGTAGAACACCAGGACACACAAGTTAGGAATAGGCCATTTGGCATCTCATGTCTGCTTTGCTATTCAGTTAGAATGTGGCCGATCTGATTGTGACCTCCACTCCAATTCCTTGTCTGCCCGCCATAACTCTTTGTAACCTCCTATCATACATCGTATTCAAGTCGATTGGGTTTGGAGAGCAGAGAGATTAATTAGATCAATGCAGCTTGGGATGATGGGAGGAGAGAGGCAAATAGAAGAATTAAGAGGTTCGAGAGGAGGGAGGATGAGACAAAGGCAACAATAAAGGTAAAAGAACAGGTGGAGAAAGAAAAACGGGAAGACTGTGAAAATGAGAGAAGGGTGCCAGATAGATGGTGTGCGGGCAGAACAGGTACGGAGAATGGATGAAGAGTGACAGAAAGTGGGAGGTGAGCAGAAAGAAAGAGGATGGATCAAAGAGAATAGAATGATGAGAGGCATCAGATCAAGATTCAAGAGAAAGTGCAGGGAAATTATTTCAACAACATTTCGATAGTAAACACATGCAGCAAGTGGAAAAGAACATCACGTTGCACTTTCTATTGTCTATGTTGACAGGTCCTACCCCAGGTACCTTTCTTGATTTGTTGAGCCAAAGATCCTCAGTAGTTGGGAGCTGGTGTAATTTTAGAAGCAGCAATAAAAATATAAACATGCAACATTAGTGTATGTATTACAAATGAATTACAACTTGAGCATTAGATATTGGGAATACATGTGCCACAGAGCCTCCCAGTCTCTTCTGTCTGGAATGTATAAAGATTTGCTAAGATCATTCATGTACTGCAGCAGATGCTATTTTGGGATCTAATGTGTTTGACATGGACATTTGTAAAGATGAACACAGCACCATCTGCAGACAGTGTAGGTTTTGCAGGTGAATATGAAACATATATAAAATAGAAAATTCCATTAGAATCAGTGACATAAAGGCTCTTATTGAATATGTGTTCCCTTTTTACTTAGAACCTTTTATTATCTGTTAAATATTTGTCTATCTGTACTTGTGGTGCTTGACCATCAAATTTAATACTGTTGTGCAAAAATCAGTGCCTTCCGATTCCGGTATGAATCAACCATTCAGTATGATCATAGAAATTTCAGCAGGGAAGCAAATATTTAATCCATCTCATCTTCACTGGTTCTAATTCTTCAACTGTAGCTATCTACTGCAATCGTATGCCTCTGCCCTTATTTTGTACCTTTTCTCAAATACTTAAGAATTCCTTTTCCAAAGCTATTATAGCCTCTGTCTCAAAATGTTTAAAGTGTTCCAGGTGTTAATAAATATTTGTATTTATTTTTCACTTCTACTCCCTTCTATGTGATGATCCTCAGATTGTGCCTTCTACTTAATGAATTACCAGCTAGTGGTAGCAATGTTTCAGTATTCAAAACATACTGCAATTTGAAAATCTTTGTTGGACCCTGTTTAACATCTTTTGAAGTGCAACAAATCTAGAATATGCTCTTTATACTGGTGCTGAAATCTTTGAAAAAGTAAGTGTATCTCTAGTAAAAACAACTGTCTAAGATAGTGCCATTATAGCATAGATTGCGTTGTTCTTTTCAAGTGGCATGATGTTACGCACTAGCGAGCAAATGTAATGAGAAATAAGGTACTAAAGATGCTGAAAGTGTGAAATACAAACAGAATGCTGGAAATACCCAAATGATCAGGCATCAATTGTGGACAGAGAAAGAGCATAATGTTTTAATTTGATAATCTTTCATTAGAAGTGCTAATAACCAGCAATGTCAACTCTGGGTGGAATGTTCTTCCCCTTGGCGCTTGCAAATGATGGGAGGACCATCCTCAAGTTGGGAATTTGATTCACTAAAATGCTTGCATGGCTGTTTCTTTTTCCCAGTGTTAACTAGTTATCAAACCCCTGGGGTCCTCCAATCCAGCCAGGGGAAACATCGCAAATGCAACCATCCTGTCATTCCCTTTAAAAAAAAAAAGTTTTTTAAGTTTCAATGAGATCACCTGTCACTCTCCCAAACCCTCAGGTGTACGGGCCCAATATCGTAGGCTTCAATCATATCCGAACCTCTACAGTATGGAAGCAGGCTATTCGACACGTCGAGTCCACACTGACCCTCCAAAGAGCATCCCATCCAGACTCATTCTCCTACCCTATCCTTGTAACTTCACATTTTTCATGGCTAACCCAGCTAACCTATACATCCCTGGACACTATGGGCAATTTATAACCTGCACAGTTTTGGACTGTGGGAGGAAACTATGAGAGCACCCGGAGAATGTGCAACTCCACACAGATAGTCACCTGAGCTGGAGTTGAACCCTGGCTCCTGGTGCTGTGAGGGGCAGCAGCACTAACCACTGAGCCATTGTGCTGCCTCAAAATCATCCTATTGCCTTCTTTCACCCATACCTCACAGCCACTGCAAACTGATACACCTCTCTGCATTCTGTCTGTCTTTGTGCAGAGAAGAGAGCACATAATGTAGTGAGATTTCGGCTCAGGGAGGGTTTGGGACTAGGTGTTCAGTGGGGTGTTTCTCCAGTGACAGGCACCTCGTCAGTCAGTGGCAATACCTGGCTCGCTGGTAAAGAGGTCTTCTTCCAGGAGGTTGCAGCTGTGACTAGGCGTGACTGCATGAGCCTCCTGAAGCACTAGTGCACAGACATCTCAAGAAGGTTTATTCTTCTCTGTTACTTTCTTCCAGTTGGATCTTGCCTCTCCCTACAGGTAAGATTGGATAGATAGTGCTATGGCTTCTGCCCTTGACCTTCAGCAGAGATAGCCAGTGCATTTATTCAAGCTGCTCCCATACTGTGCTGAAGACTGCTTACTGGGAAGTACAGCTCCACCTGAGTGCTGTGCTAGACGGATGAAGTGCTTTCCAAGAGACTGAAAATCAATTATTAACAGTGAAAGCATTCTCTTTTGAACAGTGTCTTCTCATTGGCCAAGTTTTCTCAGATTAAGAGTTTCACAGGAACCTATTCCCACTGTAGAGACCCTAACAACTTGCTGACAAGTTGGGAGACCAATCCCAAGTTTGGAAAATCCAGGATTTAGGCTTAAAACAAGTCCAAATTTTACCCTGATAACTACCTCAACAGATTCTTGCATACAGGGCCTATTCCTTGAATGCATTTAAATCTATCCTGGGGAAACCTTAAAAGGGTGGGATAATATCAATATCCTGAATCAACAATAGTTCCAGGACTTTCCCATAAATTCTGCCCTCTGTTTCATTTAGGATGCTAAAATTTGAATGTAACCCACTAAATTGTTATTACAGCTCAGAGAAAAGAATTCGCCTAGTGTTATGAGAATCACTGGCCCTAATTCAATTTTATTTAGCTTGTTGTCCATGTGTGCCAGCTAAAATCGGAGCAGCTTATTAATTTATGCAAACTGTCAACTATTGTTCATCTGCAATTGACAAGTTTGGTTTAATATCTGATTTTGCAGTGTACATAATGGCATGGGTATATTAATAAATTATGAAAGAAACTGGTTGCAAAATATAAAAATGGGTGGCAAAAGCTTACATAAGTATACAAATGGAAAGAAAATAGCTAAAGTGAATGTTGGTCCCTTGGAGGATGGAACTGGGGAGGTAATAGTAAGGAACACAGAAATGGACTCACTAAATCAATATTTTGCTTCAGTTTTCCCAGTGAAGAACACTAATACCATCTCAATAGTAACAGCTAATGCAGAGGTCATAGAAAGGAAGGAAGTTAGATCAATCATCATCACTAGGGTAACAAGTGCTGAGCAAGCTATTGGGATTGAAGCCAAAAAATGTCTGCACGGTTGATGACCTACATACTAGGATCTTAAAGGAAGCGGCAGCAGAGATAGTGGATCATTTGGTCATAATCTAAAAATTCCCTGGATGTAGGAACGGTTCTAGTGGACTGGAAAAATGGTAAATAGAACACCTTCATTCAAGAAGAGAGGAAGGGAGGCAGAAAGTAGAAAACTACAGACCAGTTGGCTTAACATGTTACTGGAAATTGGTAGAAACAATTATTAAGGAAGTAATAACAGAACATTTGGAAAATCATAGTACAATCCATCAGAGGCGAGTGTGATTTTATTAAGGATAAATCGGGTTTGCCTAATTTGCTAGAGTTCTTTGAAGATATAACAAGCAAGATGGATAATGGGGGAGCAGATTACTGCGGATGCTGGAATCTGTATTGAAAACAAAAAGTGCTGAAGGATCACGGCAGGTCAAGCAGCATCGTGGAGAGAGAGCAAGATAACGTTTCGAGTCTAGATGATTCTCTTCATCAGAGTGCATAATGGGGATGCTGTAGATGTAGAAAATCTGGACTTCCAGAAGGCATTCGATAAGCTGTTGCACAAAAGGTTAATACATGAGGTAAGATCACATTGGGTAGGGTAATTTATTAGCTTGGATAGAGGATTGGCTAACCAGCAGAAAGCAGAGAGTAAGGATAAATGGATCCTTTTTGGATTGGCAAGACATAACTAGTGGGATACCACAGGGTTCAGACTTCAAGCCCCAACTATTTATAATCTATATTAATGATTTTGGATGTGGGGATAGAAAGTACTGGTCCAAATTTTCAGATTACACTAATATAGGTGGGAACTTAAGTTGTAATGAAGAAATTTACAAATAGATATGGACAAGTTAGGTGAATGGGCCAAAATTTGACAGATAAAGTTTACCGTGGATAATGAGAGGTTATCCATTTTGGTCAGAGGGATAGAAAAGCAATTTAATATCTAAATACATAGAGAGAAAGTGCTTTGGTGCAGAGGAATCTGGGTGTCCTCATGCATGAATCTCAGAAAACTAGTATGCAGGTACAGCTGGTAATAAGGAAGACACATGGAATTTTGCCATTTATTGCTGAAGGAATAGAGTAAAAAAAAAATGTAAGGAAATGTTGCTGAAACTGTACAAGGCATGAGTGAGTCCACACCTGGAGTATTAGGTACAATTTTGGTCTCCTTACTGGAGGAGAAAGGTAGTTATATTGTAAACATTTCAGAGGAGGTATTAATTTCAGAGCCAAGGGGTTTGTCTTGTGAAGAGAAATTGAGCTGTTTAGGTCTATACTCTAGAGTTTAGAAGAATGAGAAGTGATCTAATTAACGTATATAAAATACTAAAGGTAATTGACGAAGTAGACGTAGAGAGGGTGTTTTCTCATGTGGGATAATCTGGAACAAGACATCTTAGTTTTATGATAAGGGGTAACAGATTCAAAACAGAGGTGAGGAGAAATTACTCCTCTCAAACAGTCATGAGTCTGTGCAGTTCACTACCCCAGAGTATGGTGGATGCTGAAACATCGAGTAAATTTATGTAGGAGCTAGACAGATTTATTGAATAGTAATGGATTGAAGGGTTATGGAAAACGTGCAGAAAAGTGGAGTTGAGGCCAAGGTAAGATCTGCCATGACGATATCAAATAGCAGAGCTTGTGGGGCTGAATTACCTCCTCCTGCTCCTGTTTTTATGTTCTTATGAATTAGGAGCAGATATAGGCCACTCAGCCCTCAGCTTTGCTTGGATCTGATTTGTCCATGTTTCTGTCTAACCCAGATAACCTCCATGTTCCCACCTACCCAAGATAACCTTTCATCCCCTTGCTTATCAAGGGCTGTTGTCATGAAATGCCAAAGGCTGGTGTTGGTGCAACAAAGCACTCCTAGTCAAATGTAATAATCTCAATGTTTGGAACTTGCATGCTTGGCTGGTACAGCCCAATCTCAAATTTACTTCATGTTGGATCATTACAGCCAATAGAAATAGGAACCAGCATATTGGCAATATAGGGCTGAACTGAAGCCTGCAACCTGCACTGGGGTGAATGATCAGCGAGACAATCTGCTACTTTTGCAGGCTATAGATAAAAGAAATGAAAGCACAATTGATTTTAAAATGTTGTAATGACCAAAAATTGCTATCAGTACAAATGCAATATTTTGTGAAGTGAATAAGCTTTAAAAAAGACAAAGTCACTGGATATACCCCACAAAAAAATTGCTGCAAAGTCCCAAATGTAACAATAAAACTGTAATGTACCTTATGTCATAGAAAGAAGTCTGATGAAATGTTTTTTGAAGATCCCTGAAGTACATGACCCACCAGTTCACTTTATTTAAAAACTTTTATTCAGAAGATGACATGTAATCTGAAATGCATCTACTTTAAAGGAAGAAAACTTTGTATCAGCGTTCAAAAGCACTATGATGATACTCGTAGAATCTGAATTCTATTCATCCATTTCCAAAAATGCTTTTTACAAGTGCAACCATAATTGAATTGAATTGAAATAAAAGGGAAGCACTGTTTATTAAGATAAGATTTAAGATTTTCTATTGAAATAGGTGTTGATATAACTGATTAGCTGTATGTTTGTTCCCCTGTACTGATATGTTCAAAGCATGTATGATGCGTTGAAAGGGTTTGTAAATCCAATGAAATTTAGAACTGACCAAGGGGAAAACTTGCACTTGCAGGTAGAATGCTGGTAATAGCAATTAAATGAACAGAATGATGCTGTCATCCTCACTGATACAAAATAACCATACAGGAAAAATAATTTTACATATATTTAAGCATTAAAAATAAATATTTGTTTTAATCACAATTCCGAGGTTTGTGACCTTTCTTGAAAAATCACACTGCATTTCTGTTCAAGGAGAAATCTGTTTTTTAAAAAAATGCTCTAAATTTTAAGCTTTTAATGGAGAATGACTGCTCAACATGCTGCCTTGTGCTTGCAGCTACTGGACATGAGGATCTTCGTCGACACAGATTCTGATATTCGATTAGTACGACGCCTACGTAGAGATATTGCAGAGCGGGGCCGTGATATCGAAGGAGTCATCAAACTGTACAACAAATTTGTAAAGCCATCCTTTGAACAGTACATTGAACCAACAATGCGACTGGCTGACATAGTGGTTCCAAGAGGTAACAACCACTGATACACAATTTTTAATTTGTTACGTGTAATGTTCGTGAAAACAGCCATAATTAAAGCTTTCAAAAGAAAAAGAATTATTACAAAACAATTGTCAATTTCAAATCCAATGAATTGTACTTACTTTATTTGAATGATATTAACAATGTTTATTGAGCATATTTAGCTTCTCCAATGGAATTGAAAAGTTTGATATTCTCTGGTCCAGTCATGCCAAGGTTTTACTACTGGCATTATTTTTATATAAATGTTAATGGATTTAAAATAAATGAGTTAATTCTGGTGCCAGTGAATGAACTTTGAGTGGAAAACGTAGCTTTGGGAGGCTGATGATGGGAAGGCTGCCTCCAAAGATATAGAGTCATAGTCATACAGCCATACAGCTCGGAAACAGACCCTTCAGTCTAACCAACCCATGCCAAACATAATCCCAAACTAAACTAGTCCCACATGCCCACTCCTGGCCCATATCTCTCCAAACCTTTCCTGTTAATGTGCTTATCCAAATGTCTTTTAAATGTTGTAATTGTACCCACATCCACCACTTCCTCAGGAAGTTTATTCCACATGTGAACCACCCTCTGTGTAAACAAAAAAAAATTTCCCTCGTGTCTTTTTTAAATCTCTCTCCTCTCGCTTTAAGAATGTGCCCCCTAAGTCTTGAAATCCTCCATCCTAGGGAAAAGGCAACTACCATTATCGCTGATGCTGCCTGGCCTGCTGTGTTTCTCTGGCTCCACACTGTGTTATACCATTAACTCTATTTATACCTCTCATTATTTTATAACTTCTTTAAGATCACCTCTCAACCTCCTATGCTCCACCCTTTCTTTGTAACTCAAACCTTCCATACCTGGCAACATCCTGGTAACTCTCTTCTAAGCCCCCTCCAGCTTGATAATATCCTTCCTAAAACTAGATGACCAGAATTGGAGACAGTATTCCAGAAGAGGCCTCACCAATGTCCTGTACAAACTCAACATGAATTCCCAACTCCTATACTCAAAGGACTGAGCTATGAGAAGCTCATTAAATTTTGTAATTTCTAAATAGTTGTTATTTTATTAACTCACGGGTTGTGGATATTACTGAATGGGCCAGCATTTACTGCCCATCTCCAGTTGTCCTTGAGAAGGTGGTGGTGAACTATACTTCTTGAATCGCTCCATTCCATTTGGTGTAGGTAGACCCACAATGTTGTTAGGGAGGAATTTCCAGGACTTTGGCCCAGTGACACTGAAGGAATGGTGATATGTTTCCAAGTCAGGATGGTAAAAAGCTTGGAGGAGAAATGCGGGTGGTCGTGTTCCCATGTATCTGCTAACCTTGTCTTCTAGATCGAAATGGACATTGGTTTGGAAGGTACGTCTAAGGAGCCTAACTGAACTTCTTGTAGATCTTGTACATCTTGTAGATAGTAGCAGCAATGTGTACTGAGTGTCAATGTTGGAGGGAGTGAATGCTTGTGAATGAGATGCCAACTGATTATTGTCAGTAAAAACATTATTGTCAGTCATGAAAACATTTCATGAACATGAGGTCAGTTCAGTTCACAGAAGTTAAAGGCAGTTAATAGCTCAATTTCCATATCAAACAAATTCTCTGCATTTTGTAACATGACAACAATACTCTGCCCAACATATGTTTGAAGTTATTAGTTAGGAATGCAAGAGACATGCAGAAAAGAAGTTATATTTCAACTTTGGTGTTACTCACCGAGCAGTGACTGCATGTGCTTAATCAAGTAAATACTGAATAGGATTGTTGTAACATTTTTGGTACAATGTTAATTTGTCAATATCTTTTTGGCATGTCCTCCAGCGTCTGTTTTATTTGATCATTTTGTGTTAAACCAAACATGTAATGCCAGTACTGTGTGAGTTCAAGCTATTTGCTACTTTTTGGATTGCCTTTTCAATATTTACATGTTGAAGTACATTTTGTTTTTCACGGTGTTATGAAACTTAAGTTTTTATGACTATCCTTGAACCCCTTTAGCATGTAGAAAACTCCAATGGACAATTGTACAAGTTGGCTATATGGTGGTTGAACTTTGCATTGGAGTAATTTGCTGTCATAAGATCTAGGATTGTAGAATTCCTACAGTGTGGAAGCAGGCCATTCAGCCCTTCGGGTCCACACCAACCCTCCGAAGAATATCCCACTCAGACCCACCCATCTACCCTATCCCTGCAATCCTGCAATCCTGCATTTCCTGTTGCTAATCCACCCTATCCCTGGACACTATGGCCAAATTAGCATGACCACTTGTTGGACTGTGGGAGGAAACCGGAGCACCTGGGGAAAACCCACGCAGACACAGCGAATGCCCAAGGCTGGATTCAAATCCAGGACCCTGGCACTGTGAGGCAGCAGCGCTAACCCACTGAGCCACAGTGCCACCCCAAGAATTCCTACAGTGCAGATAGAGGCCATTTGTGCCATCTAGTCTGCGCAGAGCTTGAAAGGGACAAAGTGAAGCTAAAATATTTAAAACTGGAAGTGTTAATAAAGGTCAGGCAAATTGAAATTGAGAATATGTTGCATTATTATGTGGCAACTGTAAATGATGTTGCTATCATTAGCTTTCGACTGATTTGACTCTTGCTTCCAAAATGCACGTTCAAATAAATTGGGCAATCTTGGGCTCCGAGTGAGAAGCAATGTTCAATGGAATTGCAGGCTGGAGATTCAACATTACAATCTTGAGGGCCAGTATCCAACTCTGTTCAGTAAGACTGTATTCATATGATTTGTGCTTTTGATCTTTAAACATTTCACACATCAATGCAATTTAAGCAGGCTAGTAGCTTGTATTACAGGTAGAACCTTCTTCAATCCTGCCTAGTTCCAAAATATGTCCAAGTTTTAATTCTTGTTGTCACTCCTTTTATTTCCTGTCAACACTCACAGAAAACATAGCAATCCTCAACAAAACTGAGGTCTTCATGTTAATTGGTTATTAATGAGAAGTTGAGTCATAAAGGAACATCTGAAAAAGAAATTTATTTTCTTAGATGTAATAAAAATGATACATCGATAATGTAATAAATTTAGAAAATTTTGTCAGTAATTAGCTCACTTCTGAAAAGAAGTTTCAATTTGCATCATCAGCAAAATAATTTCACTGGTGTGATTTCGCCCATTTGTTTTCACTTTAACATTACATGTGAAAACATTCCCAGATATTTCTAAAGCAAAGACAGCCACATAAGCCAGGGCATTCTTATTTAATAAAGTAAATGAATATTGCTTACTAGCTAACTAAATACCAGCTGTGGCTACATGTAGGATGCAATTTTTATTGAGAAACAATGTGGGGAAGGTGACAAAAGTTAATTTGAAAACACATTGATTGCAGGGGCATGGACTGCAAAAACAATGTTATATCTATTGCCTTTGTTTTAAGGAGGAGGAAATATGGTTGCCATTGATCTAATAGTCCAGCATGTCCACAGTCAGCTAGAGGAGGTAAGCAGAATTTTTTAAAGTGATCACCTCTACAGTTCAGAGAAAAGACATGGTGCATAATGTAACTACACAAAATTGTAAAGTTGTTTTATTGTAGATGTTGTGAGAGCTCTAAACTGAATCTGTTTATCAAAAATACAACAAGTCATGAAGCAACCTCAGGTAGCTTCTTCATTGGAGTTCATTGCACAGAAACATTTCCAATTTCAATAAAATTTATGATATTTTTTAAGCATATGAGCGAGAGAAGTTTTGACATTTAAATCAGCCACGAAAATTAAATGGTGTGAAGCTTGGTGTTTGCTTACTGCTACATTTCCTTTCTTAAGTCCTTAACCCTTTCATCATCATGCTCTGTTTGACCAAAGTGAAGGATTTCTGCTTTAACATATTGATTTTCCTTTCTTTGTAAATTTAAGATGTTATGGATGTATTCTGATGTGTAGATTACTATCATCAAAGCATTTTGTTTCAATGTACATTCTGAATAGTGTTCCTCCATAAGGAAAGAACCTGAGACTACTGTATATGCTGACTCTGTTAAATGAGTTAACAGCTTTGTCTAACTAAAGCAGCTAAAGTTTTTTAAACTAATTTTTAACGATTCACTGCACTGTACAATTTTATAGTCTCACTTCTCCATTGATTTTCAATTTGTTTTTATAATTATGTACTATTAAAATGTTATGATGTAAAAAGATCATTTATTTCAAAAACAACTATTGTTCCTTATATGTAATCTATGAAGCGAGAAATCTTAGCAACAACTAATTTGGCCTGAAGCAAGCAATAATTATGCAGCCAATGTCTGAGGCTGCAATAGCCTTATTAAACAATTTCTCCCACCACACCCCATGTAAAATATATTTAATTTTGTCCCTTCTACTGGGCATTTGACGTGTATTAATATTATTGTGAATATTATAGATATTATTCTTTCAATTTCAAATACAAGGCAAACAGATCAAATCCATGACCTATATCATTGTACCCAAAATGAATGCATTCTGCAGTCACTAGACTTTATGGAAAGTCCCTTGTGAGTCAGCTGGTTGTGTTGTGGGAAACTGATAGGGCAACTTTATAACCAAAAAACAGCAAAGCTGTGGTGCAGTTTTCGTTTGTTATGCAAGTCAGTACCAGAGATGCACACATAGTGGGATTTGTATATATCCTTTCCATGTTCATGAGCTACTCTACGGCTGCCCTGTGGATTCACTGCTGGAGATCAGAGGTAGACATCACCTCAGTATATTCATTATGAAAACGTCAAGAGATATTTATCTCCTATTTCTATTTGTGGTAACTACCAACTATAGACATTGGCTTAATCTTTTTTTTTGCAAACTGGTGTCTCATTAAAGGGGAACTGTTTTCATGAAGCTGTATGGTAAAACTTTGTTTATTTAGGGACAGAAAATAGCCAGGACTCTCCTAGATCAGCCTGAACCCATTTTTTGAAACAACTTGCTTCTGAATTGTGAGCAAGCAAATAAAAAGATGTGCAGAAAATTCTTAATTGAAATGGTACACTTTTTCAAATAATAGTTCTTTATGTATCATTGCACCACACTGTTTAAAGATTCATACACCAGTCCATTATAAGTAATCAATGATTTGACTGTTGCAAGTTCATCTGTCTCCAGCACCTTATTTTGAAAAAGACCTTAGAAATTGCAGAGTCCTTGAACCTTTCCTGATGAGCTGCTACAATAAAATGCCTTTACTGAACAATTAGTAACCAAGTAGTGGGCCACCTCATGAATACGGGGGAAAAAAATGAGAAGCTGAATGTCTTTAATGATTGTTTGTGTAGTCAAAGTACACCACCAAGCTGTCAAAGCTGTGTTTTATGTCTCTGGTTGGAGTCTATATCCACTTGCTAAAGAGCGCTTGATTTCCAGAAATTACACTTTGTGCTTCCCCTCTTTAGGTAGTTGTATCATGCTTACGTTTATTGTTCAGCTCAGAAGACAGCTCATTTACTATTAAAATACCTAAAAGTTCAACACCTTTGATTATAGTTAATATTTTATCGCTAATATTTTATTGTTCTCGGTCTTCTGGAACAACATTGTTATATCCTGTACATTCATGCTTCAAAATGCATTGTTATTTTCCTGTAATTTGACTGCCCTGATAGATTGAGTCAGTCAATGTGTTGCTGGATTTCTGGTTTCATGCTTATGTTATTCTATATACTTTGACTCGTTCCAATAATAGTTTATTTTTGAAAACGAATCTATGGATCCCAGTTATTTAGAAAGAAATCCTTTTCTTTGATCTAAAAACAAATTGGCATGAACAGAGCAATAAAGATCTCTTGTTGCTGGAATTCATATCTGAACCATTTCTTCCAAACCTAATCTAATTTGAACAACATAAATACCCAAAATTCAATACACTCAGGCCTCATTATCTGTGAAGGATAAAGGCATGGACTTCCTGCGGATAAAAAAAAACAAAAAAAACCCTCCTTATGTACCACAAAGGAACACACAATGTTTATTGTATGAGAAACTGGATGAGAGAATGAGAAAAATTTAAGATGTGATCTGGGGCCTACCTCATGAGTATGCAGATCCATGGGTAGCAAATCAATGGATAATGAGAACTGAGTGTAGCAGGTTATTCCTATAAATTTCACAGAATTGATCAGACCGGGATGTTGAGTAATATTTGATGTGTAAAGTCACTCATGTCAGAAATAGAAAGCCTATTACTCTAAGCATAGCCTTCTAGTATCTGTGTGCAATCCAAGTTAACAGTTGGTTGGGAGGTAAGTGGAATAAAATGTGGTTTGTAGTGGTATCTTTTCATTCGGTGTATATACTGACCTTTCTGCATGTACCTTTTAATGCAACAGCTTTGCTTTGTGGCAACATTTTCACCTTCATTCACGTTGTGGTTTTTTTCTTTTTTTTATTTTCCAAAACACATCAAAGTTCTTAATGTTAATTTCATCTATTGAATGAAAATACAGGTGGATGAAAAATATTAACTAGACCTTTTTGAGCTGTTTCACAAGATGCTGATGTTAGTACAAATTCGTTATATAGAACGTATGTAGTAAATTGCATGTCTTGCGTTGAGTTTCCATTGCATTGTAATGTCTGTTTGACCTTTTTCCGAATTTCCATTACAGTTTAAAGCAGTGAAGCCTCGTTTTTTATCTTTAACCACATATTCACTTTACTAACAATTGTCGTGTTTTGTTGAATTATAATTGGCTGTTGATAAACTGCAGAATACAGTGCACCTGTATGCATCTACAATTGACTAAAATCTTACCTGTTGTGTAAGCTGAAAAAGGTGTACCATTTAAGTATCCATTTAGGAATAAAATGATTTGGGCACAAACAAGTAAAAGCAAATCTCCTGAATGATTAATGCAAAGCATCATTTAATATCTGATAAGATTGTGAAGGCAAAAGGATATTTAAGAGATAGTTGTTGCTATAAAGGGAGCAGGCAGAAAACAAGTTTACTTGTAAGGATGATCCAGTTGTTGAATATGACCTTCATTTATATTTTGTACAACTTCAAAAATTGTCATATAAAATGATTTTATTTACACGCAGACACATTTTGACACTTAGACTGTGACATGCTACTCAGCATATTTTTATGACCTGAAGAAATGATAATTTAGAACATTGAGTTGATAAAAGAAGTGTCTTTTCTATCACTGTGATTGATTTAGTGGGTTGAATAGCCAATTAATACTTCTGGTTCCATCTCCATAATTTAAAGAGTGAAGCTTCTCAGCATTGCTGAATTTAATTGGTAAAATTACTAGATACAAAACCTTTTTACCAAATTACGTTAATTGATTATTGTTTTTGCTTTTAATGCACAACTTTAATAGATTGTGTTTCTAGTTGTTGTTTAACAAAGGAAGTATTGCTAAAATTCATGTCATTGAAATTGTTTAATCTCCCACTCTTTTATCCCCAAGTGAGATTTGACTGACCAACATACCTAATTCTGAGTTTCACACTACCAGACTGCCTTAATTAATTTCAAGGCTACTGAGAATTAAATTCCTATTCTCCATTGCCATAACTGAGATGACAATAGTTGTATGTTTGTAATTGTAATTATTTAGCTTTAATTATTGATCTTAAGATGTAGTTCCTAATTTAAAAATGTGATCAGAAACTTGTTCTGTGGGCAGGAGAATCATGAATATGTTTGCATGTTTATTATGACTTTGAGTTCTTTAAAGTATGGTGCCACCTAGTGTCAGGTGTGAATGTCAGAATTTTCCCCAATATTTCCCTCCTTTTAATATGGCTTGTTTGATGTGGTTGTCTGCTTCTGTCGCCATTATATGTTGGAATCATCAGAACATGAAGGAGGCAGCAATATTGGATGCTGTAGAATAAGTCAGCCATAAGATGGTAAAAACCGAAGCAACTGTAAATTGGAAACAAAAACATAAGTTGCAAGAAAAGCTCAGCAGGTCTGGCAGCATCTTTGGGCCTGGTGTCCCCTGCAGCCCTCTGGACTCAATATTGAGTTCAATAATTTTAGGATCTGAGCTCTCCCATGTCCTAGCCCCCTACCCCACACACCGGGCCTTCTTATCATATAGTCTGCCATTACACGCTACCTATTTTTTGACACTAATGGTCTCCATTAACAGCTATTCATGCTCCTAGCCAGCTCGTTATCCACTCCTTTGTCTGTTCAACGGCTCTTCTCTCTCTTTGGGCTCTATCCCCACCTTTCGTTTAGTCCTTACCCCCTCCCTCCACCCTATCTTTTAAACGTTAACTCTGATTTCGCTTCACAGATGCTGCCAGACCTGCTGATCCTTCCGAGCCATATGGTGGTGTAAGGAGGGGAGGAGAGGGTGAAAAGTTTAGCATGCTACATTTCCGCTTTCTACTTACTTTATGCTGCACATCTGTTTATACCATTGTATCAACCTAAGAGTTGTGTATGAGGCAGCATTTCCAACTAAACAATGTATTTTTCAATGGACAGATTTTATTTAGAGTCTTATTTTGAAAAGAGCAGCATTGAACAGAATTTTTGTGTAAATCAATCCTGCCACCTCCAGCCCTGATAAATGGGGAAATTACTCAATCATCTCCTGTGTGACTGCAAGTGGTGATGCTACTCTATGTAGCTTTCCTTGTGCTGGGGAACCATTCCTTTGGGTTTGTAATCTGATTTTTGCAGTTCTGGCTCTGATATTCCTGCTGGTTTCAGGTGGGATTCTGTGCCAGATTCTTTAAATGGCCTTCACACAGATCTCCCACTGAGCTTTCTGTTGGGGTGTCTCTTCGGCTTCACATCCCCTCCTTACTCTGAATATACCACATAATTAAAATTGGTCCTCGTGACTCTGCTGCACTCTTTGCCTAACCCATTGAACAAATGGCATCGCTCAATGATGTATGTAATCTGGAAGAGTGGAAGCAATAAATTTAAAATGAGGTGAAAATTTGCAAGTGAAATATGCAATTTGCTATTTGGCAAGTAGTATATACTAGTAATGTATACATTAAGTTAGTGAGCTGATAAATTTGGATGTGGTCTGTACATTTCTGAAGCTGAATGATACATAGGATCTGCAGCACAGAAATAGGTTATTTCAGCCTAATCAGTTTGTTCAAGTAGTTATATTTTGGGAAGATCCTTCTAACCTCTGTGTAACCTTTATCACAATATTGAATTAATTTTTTCCTCCTGTTTTATCTAGCTTCTCTAGGCAGTTTTCCCACCACTGGGAGATTGGTGTATGGCCTCTTCTGCAATTACGTGGACTGGGTTGGCATGTTTTACCACTGGGAATTAAATCCACCCAACTGAAAATAAATAGCAGTTTTCCATCCCCTCGTCTTCAATTCTTATTCCTATCACTATCATTCCTCATTCCTCTCTCACTAACTACTGAAAGCATTTGACTTATTATGACCTTCAGAATTCAAAAGACATTTTGTTGTGCCATCCCTTAACTCTGGAAGTCCTAACTTCTCCAATCGCTTTTCCAAAAATATAACTTCTCATCCTGCTATCAGGAGTGGATTGATGCTGCACCTTTTTATGTGTGCTTTCTGCACATAACAACAGACAGCACTCAGACTGTGTTCCAGCAGTATTCTTCTGTAATGTTGTGCACTTTTCCTGATTTAGCAAGGAAGTACATATCTGAGCATCTACAGTGGGAAAACTGCTAGACTATATTATACAGGATGCTAACTGTGGAGAGGTCAGAAGGTGTATTTGATATGCATTGAGAATCAATATAGCATGCTTAATTTATCTACTCATTGTTTGAGGAATTTGAGTTACTTGCTGAGAAAATAAGTTTCTTAAATTTTCATATGGTATTTGTTAAGATTCTTCAAATTAAATAGGGTTAAAGCTGATGAACCAAATAGGTAATTATCTAGATAACTAAACTAGCAGTAGGAATCAGAAGCTGATGATATGGGGGTCATATGTGCTGTTGTGGGGGAGCAAATTGATAAATTAACTTCTGGGTTCATTTTTAATTCAATGAATTTGGAATAGAACGCATATAATTTGTACAACGTGCTACCAATACTGATCGAAAAGACAGGTGACATACAAAGGATTTAGCAGTCCTTTACCAATTAAATAGCCTGATTAAGTTGCTTTCAGAGTTTGGCCTGTGAGCAACATTCAACATTCATTCCTAAGCTTTCTGACTCAAAAAGCCAGGCTCTTATTTCATACTTGCAGGTTCCCATTTTAATTGATATTTTGTAAAGTTGGGTTTAGGCCAAGATTACTTCTCTTTCTCCACAGAAGATGCCACAACCGCTGAATATTTCCAGCTTTTTCTGTTTTTATTACTTTCAGCACCATTGCATTATTGTCAGATAAATCCAGAATTGGAATGCTAGCCTTTGTAAGTATTGACAAATTAAGATGCATGAAATTTAATGGGAAAATGAATTTTAAAATAAAATCATAAAATAGTTTTGGCACAAAAGAAGTTATTCTGCCCATTAAGTCTGTGCTGTCCCTCTACATGACTGGTTCAGCTTGTACACCACAGCATCCTCTACCCCTTTCTTCTAGCCCTGCAAACCTGATTTCTCCAAGTATTTATAGAGGTTACTTGATTTTACTTTAATTTCACCATTAATCTGCCTCCAGCACCCTTTTTTTAGTGGTACCTTGTAGTTGAAGTTGTGTAATTGGCCTTCATTTCATCAGCAAATGATATATAGAGGCTTAAACCTATCTTGGGACAACTGTTAGAAAATTTATTTAGCTGATTTCTATTTAATTAATCAGCTTCACCCTTGGAAGATGTGGGATTAGGAATATGAAGATACTGGAGGAGGCAAGGATAAGTTGGGCCTGTCCTTCAGTAATTTTCTGGCTTTGATACTTAACTGCCAAAATTTGGAATAAAGCAAATGTGAAAACTCGTTCTGTTTTAGCCCCTGAATGTACTTCTAAGTGTAGCTTATAAAGGCAAAAGTGCTGGGTATTCCTGAACAACAAATCTTGGTTATATACAATTAGAAATGAATTCATACCAGATGAAAGAACAATTATCCAGGTAATTAACAAATAAAAAGAAAAATTGTCATGTTCTCTTAGTGACAGATCAACTGAAAATTTGCACTGTATGCAAAATTGTTATCGATAGGCCCAATCAAATGGATTGTATAGCAAATTAAAACCAAAAGAATTGCGAATGCAGGCAGGGTCTCTCAATCCAAAACCTTAGCTCTAATTTCTCTCCACAGATGCTGCCAGACCTGCTGAGTTTTTCCAGCAATTTTTGGATTATATTGCATTTCTTTACATCCTGAAGAAATCCCCTTGTAATTCATACCCAATAAATGATTCTTGAGGTAGAGTCAATCACATTACCTAATTTTCATGCAGCAAGATTCAAGAAAAGTCAAATTGTGACTGCCAGGGTAAGTTGTTGCTGGTAGTAGTTGACAGTAATGTTGGTTAAGACACCAGGAGGGCTCTTGCTTCATCTTTGGATGTTGTAAACATCCATCTAAGTGACAGACAGTATCTCTTGATCTGGCATTTCATCCAATATCAGGAAGCAATGACCTACGATCTTAAGGCAGTGAGGCAAGTTCTTTGATCTCCCATAGGTGGCCAAGGTCAATAAATACATATACAAAATCCATAACTGACCAACTGCAGCTATAAGCTGCATTAAACAGCTTGTACACACTGCCAGCTATTCATCCTTGATGATCATAGCGCCCAAACAGATTGCACAACACCCACTCTCACACTTACCTTTCTCTTGCAGACTTCCTCTTGCAGGATAAGTTAGTGCACAACCAGAGCTAGCAGGTGCTGACTCGAAGAGTTAGGCACATCTACACATCTTAATTTGTGTGAAGGAGGTGGGGCAGGCTATTGTTAGGATGTCAATTGCTGATGCTATCATTAGTAAGATGCTGACAGCATTAAAGAAGACAGTATCTTCATTCTGAATTCTCCTTCTCACATCCCACCTCTTCCTCATCCTGCACTCAATTTGGATCTATAAGCTGTAGATGAATAAAACAACAAGTGACATGCATGTTGCCCAAGTGCCAGGTAATGATCATTTCCAACAAGAGAGAACTTAACCCATCACCTCTTGATGTGAAAATGTATTACCACAACTGAATACCTCCTTATCAACATCCTTGAAGTTACCATTGATAAGAAACTGAACTAGGCCAGCCATATTAATACTGTGGCTACAAGACCAGTTGGAGGCTAGGAATTCTGTAGCAAGTAAGTAACCTCCAAATCCCCAAAGCCTATCCATCATCCACGAGGCACAAGTCAGGAGTGTGATGGAATAGTCTCCACTTGTCTGGATAGGTGCAGATTTCCATAACACTCAAGAAGCTTCATACCATCCAAGACAATGTTCCATACTTAATCGGCACTCTATCAACCACCTTCAACATTCACTTCCTTCACCACTGATACACAGTAGCAACAGTGTACACCATCGACAAGATGCACTGTCATAACACATTTTCCAAATGTGCAATCTCTACCCCCTAGAAGGACAAGGACAACAGATGCAAGAGAACACCACCACCTGAAAGTTCCCCTCAAAGCTATTGATTATCTTGCATTGGAATTGTGTTGACCTTCCTTCAGTGTTGCTGGGCCAAAATGATAGAACTCCATTTGTAACAGCACTTTGTGTGCCCCTACATGCCAAGGATTACGCCAATTCAAGAAGGTAGCTCACAGCCACCTTCTCCAGGGCAATTGAGAATGGCCAATAACTGTTGGCCTAGCCAGCAATGCCCACATCTCTTGAATAAATTTTTAAAACAAACATGCACTTTTTTCTAACTCTTGACTGCGCAACGTTACTTTTTATATTGCTCCCTTATTAATCCCCTAGAAGTTCAGCCTGGCCAGACAATGAGGGATTTGCAAGAGACAGTGATGATGAAAACACAACATTACTTGATTTCTCGCACTGTTCTTTTCACCAATTCAGATGCTGGCATTTTACATAGCTTATAAGGTATGTCGGACAACTATAATCGAGGGTTATGGGGAAAAGCTAGGAAAGTGGAGTTGAGGATCATCAGATCAGCCGTGGCTTAATTAAATGTCAGAGCAGACTCAATGACCTACTTCTGTTTCTATGTTTTTATACGTGTCTACGCCTGAAAGGACTGAAGGTACAAGAGCTAATTTTGTTGATGACACAAAGATCAGTAGGAAAGTGAGTTGTGAAAAAGACATAAGGGGCCGACAAAGGCCGATTAAGTGAATGGGCAAAAATGGGCAAGTAGAATACAAGAGGGAAAATATGAAATTGTCCATTTTTGCAGAAAGAATAAAAAAAAACATTATCTAAATGGTGAGATGTTGCAGAGCTCTGAAATACAGAGAGATAGTGGATGAATTGCAGAATATTAACATGCAGGTATAGCAAGTAATAGGAAACCTAATAGAATATTACATTTATTACAAGGAGAATTAAAGACAAGAGAGGCAGTTATGCTTCAGCTGGACAAGGCTTTAGACTGCATCTGGAGTACTGTGTACAGTAGTGGTCACTGTACATACAAAAAGGATGTTAATGCATTGGAAGCAGCTCAGAGAAAATTTACTAGATTAATACCTGGAATGAGTGGATTGCCTTATGAGGAAAGGCTAGACAGGCTGAGCCAGTATTCTCTGGTGTTTAGAAATGACAAAGGTGACTTAATTTTAAAGTACAGGATCCTGGGATGACTCGACTTGGAGCATGTCAAAAGGATGTTTTGTGTTGTGGTAGAATCTAGAATTAGGGGTCACAGTTTAAAAATAAGGGTCACCCATTTAAGACACAGATGAAGAAACTTTTTTTTCTCTCAGTGAGTTGAGAGTCTTTCGAATTCTCTTCATCATCATTATCATCATAGAATCCCTACAGTGTGGAAACAGGCCCTTCAGCCCAACAAGTCCACACTGACCCTCGGAGCATCCTACTCAGACCCATCTCCCTCATCTACACATCCCTAAACACTCTGGGCAATTTAACATGGCCAATCCACCTAGCCTGCACATCTTTGGACTGTGGGAGAAAACTGGAGTACCCGGAGGAAACCCATGCAGACACTGGGAGAATGTGCAAACTCCACACAGACAGTTGCCCAAGGGTCGAATTGAACTTGGGTTCCTGGCGCTGTGAGGCAGCACTGCTAACCACTGAGCCACAGTGCCGCAAAAAGCAGTGGATGCAGAATCTTTAAATATTTTAAGGCAACGTTTGATGGATTCTTGACTACCAAAGGAATGACAGATTATTGGAGATATGCAGGAATTGTGAACTGAAGTTAATTTCTGATCGTCAATGAGCTCATTGAATGGCAGAGCAGGCTCGAGTGGCCTCCTCTTGTTCCTTGTTTGTATGTTCAATAGCATAGACAAACAATCTGGATATGGCACCATACAAACTGCAGGGTCAGGGCATGAGGAGAGCATAGTGCAGATAGCAGCTCACCAAAGGGTGAGGTCAGGCAAGTTTCAAAGCCAAATACGCAGATGAGGAGTAAAACAAAGAACAGCAGATGCTGGAGATCTGAAACAAACACAAACAGAAATTGCTGGAGAAACTTAGCAGGTCTGGTAGTTTCTGAGGAGAGAAAGCAGAGTCAACCTTTTAGAATCCAATATCCCTTCTTCACAATACTGAGCTTGACATTGAACTCGAAACATGACTCTGTTTTCTCTCCACAGATGCTGCCAGACCTGCTGAATTTCTCCAACAATTTATATTTTTGTTTGTTTCAAATCCCTAGCAGCTGCTGTTCTTTGTTTAGTTCCTCATCTGCGTACTTGACTTTGAAATTACGTTTCTCTAGCAGTTTCTCGTTTTGTTTGTTACTCAGCTGTAGGTTTTGCTGATGCAGATTACAGGAGTATGCTGATAGCTATACATAATGAAACACTTGCTGCATGGAAAACCTGACACCTGTGGTCAGTGGTGAGGAACATGGAGGACTCTGACTCTAATATCGCACAGGGCTTGGAGCAAAGCTTGGATCACATCCTTTACAACGGGGAAATGGTGACCAAATCCTTTTGTGTTCTTCTGGACCATGGTGTAGCATTTGATATTTAATATGACCATGTCTAATGAAGCACATGTAGCAACTTCCCATTGCACTGCTATGCCGGAAACTCTAACTTCTGACATGCCAAGTAAACTTACCACCATGCCAGCTTGCACTGCTGTCATCATGGCTGAGATTGCAGTTTACAAAGGGCTGGCAGTGTGTTTTAGCAGTCTACCATTCTGTTCATAAATGTTTCCTAGAATGTCTGAGGCCCTCCCACAGGGGCAGTGCCAGTGCCACTGTGGAACATGAACCCACTGTCATCTCGCAGGATGATAGCATTGATCCTCCTACTACTTCTACTCCAGCAGTGCCCTCCCTGTTGTTAATCAACCAGTGGAGGCTGCCACCGATATATCAAGTAGTGGTGACTGACGCCAGTCCCCCTGGATGCAGGGCTGATCAGTGTTGCCCTCAGAGACCATCTGCAGTGACCCCTCCAATGGAAGATCAGCAGCCACTGGTAAAACAGATGCTGGTGGCTCTCCATTGCAGACAGTGTCACAGAGAGGAGTGGCAGTTGCTGGTAAGATGCCCTCTAGTAGCCTAGAATCGCTCTCAACCCAGGTCACAAATAGGTGAGGGAAGAATGGGGTCAGCAGCAGTGGCAGGGTCAATTTTATGTGAGACTATCCCCTACTCTCATCCACCTCACCTCCCTTCTCAATGCTGGGCCCCTTGATCAGCCACTGAAATTCTTCAATGATTGGCCTCCTAGAAGTCCACATGCACCTCCCAGGAGGGTTTGCTTTTCAAGCTTTCCAAATGGCAATTGTCCCACCTGCGACGAGGTTCAGCCCTGCAGTCATGGCATGAGACCCTTGTGGGCACTAATTGCCACTTGAGGCCCCCTATGGACAGTGGGATAGAAAGTTGAGGAGTTCTCAGCTGGAATCTTCCTGCCTGAATAAATGCCACCCCATCTCCAAATGAGCCTAGGGGGAGTGCATTAAATTCTGCCTACTTCATAGTTTTAGTTCAATTCAACTGGGAGCTAAGAGGATATTCGTGTAGAAGTTGATGAACCTGGACTTGATGCTGACCTAATCAGTTGGCAGGATTCGACATTTGGAATATTTATTGTATAATTTTTGACGCCCCCATTTCATCAGAATATCAGTGCATTAACGATGATTCAAGAAAGGGCACTAAGGATAATCCAAGACAATGGACTCCATGTTATGGAAGATTTTGCTGAGCAAAGTTGTTTACATGAGAAGAAGATAAAATAAGCATGTGACTTTGGTGTTTAAAATATCTGTAATTCTAGATTCCATAAATGTAATTGAATGGACTCTTTCACAGAAGTAGTGGATATTGTTTAAAATTAACAAGAGAATGAAGATTTTCTTCACTGAAAAGTAAATATGTAATCTGAAGAATGATGTCAGCACAGTGTTTCCATTAAAGTTTAGTCAACAAAATAAATGTACAAATTAGTTTATTGTATAGTCAATCGTAAAATATTTAAAGCACAACAGAGTTCAGCTTATTTAAAACAAATCTACAGGGCTCACCTCACAGGTCAAATTCTATTATGAATAAAAATGACTGGCATTTTTGCAAAGTTAATGTTTGTAGTAAAATAAAAACTGATATTGAAGCCAATCACCAGTGCCAAAGTATTTTGTCAAGAAATAGCTGAATCCTGCATATTTCTAAAACATGTTACTGATAGGCCTACAGTTTTCTAATTAATAATTTCAAAAGCTATGGGTCATATTTTGAGAATAAGGACAAGACCAGTATACTGAATAGCAGGAATTTAAAACTCTTGCTACTAATGTGTTTCCAGGAAAAATGTCAGATCAAGTTTCTGCCAGAATATTCTAGAAGGCAGGCACTTTAGCAGTTGGAGGATTACAGCAGTATTTCTGAATCAAAATAAAATAAAGTCAAACATCATTTCAAATTATGAAGTTTTCTGAATATTCGGAAATGTGAGTCTTTGCTGTGCTGCATTCAATTAACCTTGAGGTGCAATCAAATTGCAAATATTGTGAGCAAAATTACATTTCATTAGGAAGTGGAGTTGGAACTGTAAAAATACATCAGAAGTTAACCTTGTAATTTCCTATCAATATTTAGTGTTCTGTCAGAGCACGATGTTATCTGGAATGTAGGATCTTTCTATTAGTTTTCATCCTGCTATATTTTTATTCCATTTTGTATGTTATAATTCAAGCTTTTGTCCAGCTCTTGTACCTCTTCATTGGAAATTGCCCAAGTATGTCCTGTAAACAAAAAGCAGGACAAATCCAACCCGGCCAATTACCACCCATCAGTCTGCTCTCAATCATCAGCAAAGTGATGGAAGGTATCATCAACAGTGCTATTAAGCAGTACCTGCTCAGAAATAACCCGCTCAGTGACGCCCAGTTTGGGCTCCGCTAGGGCTACTCAGCTCCTGACCTCATTACAGCCTTGGTTCAAACATAGACAAAAGAGCTGAATTCCAGAGGTGAGGTGAGAGTGACAGCCCTTGATATCAAGACTGCAATCGACTGAGTATGGCATCAAGGAGCCCAAGCAAAACTGGAATCAATGGGTATCAGGGGACAAACTCTCCGATGGTTGGAGTCATACTTGACACATAGGAAGATGTTCGTGGTTGTTGGAGGTCAGTCATCTCAACTCCAGGACATCTCTGCAGGAGTTCCTCAGGGTAGGGTCCTGGGCCCAACCATCTTCAGCTGCTTCATCAATGACCTTCCCTCTATCATAAGGCCAGAGGTGGGGATGTTCGCTGATGATTGCACAATGTTCAGCACCATTTGTGACTCCTCAGATACTGAAGCAGTCCATGTTCAAATGCAACAAGATCTGGACAATATCCAGGCTTGGGCTGACAAGTGGCAAGTAATGTTCGTGCCACACGAATGCCAGGCTGTGACCATCATCAATAAGAGACAATCTAACCACCGTCCCTTGACATGCTGAATCCCCCACTATCAACATCCTGGGTGTTACCATTGACCAGAAACTCAACTGGACTGGCTACATAAACACAGTGGCTACAAGAGCAGGCCAGAAGCTAGGAATAATGCGACGAGTAACTCACCACCTGACTCAAAGCCTGTCCACCATCTACAAGGCACAAGTCAGGAGTGTGATGGAATACTCCCCACTTGCCTGGATGAGTGAAGCCCCAACAACACTCAAGAAGCTTCACACCATGCAGGACAAAGCAGCCCGCTTTATTGGAACTACATCCACAAGCGTCCACTCCCTCCACCACCGATGCTCAGTAGCAGCAGTGTGTACTATCTACAAGATGCACTGCAGAAATTCACCAAAAATCCTCAGACAGTACCTTCCAAGCCCACGACCACTTCCATCTAGAAGGACAAGGGCATCAGACATATGGAACACCACCACCTCCAAGCCACTCACCATCCTAACTTGGAAATATATCGCCGTTCCTTCACTGTCGCTGGGTCAAAGTCCTGGAATTCCTTCCCTAATAGCATTGTAGGTCAATCCACAGCTGGAGGACTGCAGCGGTTCAAGAAGGCTGCTCACCACCACCTTCTCAAGGGCAGCTAGGGATGGGCAAGAAATGCGAGCGACACCCACATCCCACAAATGAATAGAGAAAATAAATTTAAAGCAGAGACTGTTTACATAAATAGATCAATGCTTTGAGTTTCCACTTGAGTATCTGGTGGGATAAAGGTAGAACCCTCAGCAGCTATATCAATACTAAAAATACCCATTTCTCCAAACATTCGGCAAAGACAACTTTAATGACTGAAAGTCCAAATGTACCTGGGATGTCTAATGAACTCTTCTGAAGACCATACTGGACTCAACATGTTAACTCTATTTCTCTCTCTACAGATGCTGCCAGCCTGTTTCTCCAGCATTCTCTGAGCTTAGTATTAAGGGTTAGATGGCATCTGTTTCATACAGATTTCTAATTTCTGTATTTAAACTTGCAAGAGTATTCTCAATAGATTCTGCACTTTAGAAAACAAGAGCTGTGAAAAATTTTTAGTAAAGGAAGTATATTTAGTATACGAAGGGTTAAGGCATTGTTCTGCATTATTTGGAAATCTGTACCTTTGCTGTACAGCTTTTGGCTCACTGTCTATATTTTCACATTACCTTTCATCCTGTTTGTTGAAGAAGACTATCATAGATCTTTTTTGTCAGATAAATATTTTCTCCTCTCAACCAAAACCCCACTCCATGCCCAACCAATGAGGGGTTATGTTTCCGCAGAGCAAAGCTTTCAGAAGAGATACATGTGGCCGTGTTAGAAAATACTGCAAAATGTGAATGAATGTACCCTTTTTAACTCTCTTTTTCTCTCTTGTATATGGTATTAAAAATGAACGAATTGTTACTGTTATCACCTCAGCGTGAACTCAGTGTAAGGTATGAACAAACAATGGTAGGGATACACCATATATTGTGAATGGCAAGAGGCACTATGAATACTGGTCCATGCTTCGGCACGTGGAGTCCTACACCTGTTCCTGTAACTCTGAATTCATGAGGATATGTTTTTTAGTACCTATTAATTTTTGTTGGATTTTAAATACTTTTTTGACCAGTGCTTCAAAATTATAAAAAAAATTGTGACGGAGCAAGGTGAGTACTCAAAATGTCTCGATGAGAACAGTTATTTTGGTAATCATTATTCATGCATAACTCTAACCTTCCTGGTCTGTTTGAATCCGTAAAGTTAAAAATCACAGAAAAATTATTGCTGACCCTCATGATCAGATAAGACAGTTTCCAAGATTTAAGATTATTCAACGATGTATTTATTCAACTAAACTTTCCATCAATGGGTCAGCCACAATTGAAATACAACAGGAAGTTAACTATCTGCCTTAGACACAGGAAGTTTAGAGGGTTTAGAATTTAATGTCATGTTCAATAGCTGCAGTGTGTGACATCTACCATGCTTGCTGTGTAATTCTTTAGAAATTTTTACACTTAAGTTCCTGTCAGATTAAAAATAGAAGAAAACTTTAAAAATGCAGCTATTTTTGGTCTGCTGTGAAGTACATATTGTATCCATGCTCAAGAGTCTTCAGTTTAGAGTGTATTAATTTCAAAACATATGATTGTGTACTGCATTGCATGGTAATGCCCTCCTGCAACACACAAGGGACAATTGCAATTTGATTCTTTTGTTGGGTATTAATGAATTGAAATCTCTTCTTTCCCACCGATTCTGTATTTCCTTCATTGTCCTGCTCTGAATATAATCCCCAACTGAACAGAGGAAACTGCGCTGGGATATGTGAGGAGAATTTGCATACTTCATTCATTTTCATAGCTGTTTTTGCATCTCAAGCCTGTGCGTGGCTATTTAGGAAGCAACAACTAATAACTGCTTACAGTGTTTTTCTATAATTTATAGTTTGTGCAGTCTCACAGTATGTTATGATGTGAAGCTTAAATTATTTAACTTATTCATCACTCTGAAAAAATATCAATTTCTTTTTTTATATTTGAAATTTCATTGCCAATTTATAGAGTCATACAGTATGGAAACAGACCCTTCGGTGTAACCAGTCCACGCTGACCAGGTTCCCAAACTAAACTAGTTCCAGCTGCCTGTGCTTGGCTCATATCGCTCCAAACCTTTCCTATTCATGAACTTGTCCAAATATCTTTTAAACATTGTAACTTTACCCTCATTCACCCCTTTCTCTGGTAGTTCATTCCACACACAAACCACTCTATGTTTTAAAAAAAATAATGTTGCCAGTTGTGTCCTTTCTAAATCTTTCTCATGTCACCTTAAAACTATGCCCCTCAGTTTTGAACTCCCCCACCCCAGGGAAAAGACTCTTATCATTCACCTTATCTGTGTCCCTCATGATTTTATAAACCTCAATAAGGACGCCTTTCAACCTCATACGCTCCAGTGGAATAAGTCCCAGTCTTACCAATCTATTTTTTATATCTCAAACCCTCCATTCCCAGCAATATCGTGGGAAATCTTTTCTGAACCCTCTCCAATTTAATAATATCCTTCCAATAACAGGGTGACCAGAACTGCACACAGTACTCCAGAAGAGTATTGTTCAACTGCAACATAATGTCCCAACTCCTATATTCAAAGGTCTGAGGAATGAAGGCAAGCATGCTAATTGAGTTTTTAACCACCCTGTCTACCTATGACGCAAATTTCGAAGAATTAATCTCAGAACACCTAGGTCTCTCTGTTCTACAAAACTGTTCAGACCCCTGCCATCAATTCCTATCCTTGTTTGTATTAAAATGCAATACCTGTTATTTATCCAAATTAAACTCCATCTGCCACTCCTTGGCCCATTGACCCAATTGATCAATATCTCTTTGTAATCTTATATAACCTCCTTCAGTGTTGACTCTCCCACCAGTGTCATCTGCAGACTTACTAACTGTGCCTCTTTATTCTCATCCAAATCATGTATATAAATGCCAAACCAAAGTGGACCCAGTACTGATCCCTGTATACAAAGTGCTTCTTGTTTAGTAATGGTTTGCTGCTTGAACTGCTCTTTGCTTGACATGAACTGGTTATAACGGCTGCAACTAATAACTGACTTAGACGTTGCTTGAGATGTAACCACATGTGGCCCAGGTATTTATTGCCCTTAATCATGACAAATTAACAACTAAATCTGAGCCTTGATAGTAACTATTTGTTTATTTCTGCTGCACTTTCATTAAAAAAAACGAAAACAATTTGCACTTAAAACTATTTTTATAAGACACCAATACCTCTACTCAAGATGTGGATCAAAAAGTAAACTTTCATGGAATTTGCTAGGACTGTCAATTGGAAAAACTGATGCCTCAATGCCAACCCAAGAAGAGCATGTTCCACTCCAATGTCGAATTTTGATTTTGTTTATCCCACTGGGTAGAAAGTAATGCCAGCTATATTGTCTTGTAGAAACAACAGAAATAAACAGTATTTAATCCATTGAGCCCATCTACTCTAATCCAAAATCTTTGCCCGTTCCCTCTATCCTTTCTTAATCTCCCATTCAAGACACTTATCCAGTTCTATTTTAAATGTTCTAGTCTCTGCATAAACACCACATGTGGCAAACATTTCATGTCTTAATAATTACAATGTGTGAACATTCTTTCTCATTCCCTTATTTTTTTCCTGGTGGTTTCCTTGTTTCCAATTCATCAAGCGACACAAGCAATCATTTAATGTTTACCTTCTCAAACCTTCATCTTTTCTGCTTTACTATTTATTGAGACTGGTTAGAAAACAGATTTCTTAGTAATTAGAGATTTTGGAATTTAGATGATGGAATCCACACTGTCAATGATTGGCTTCCTCACAATCCCAAGCCTTAAATGGCTACAAATATACCTCTTCGACAAAAGAAGTGAAGAGCTTGTGGATTCAAAAGATTCTTACCATTCCTATTTTTCATTGAAGCCTAAAATCAATATTAACCGAGAGACAAGTTGCACATTCATCTATAAATAAAGCTATTAATGATTTACTTTTGCAGTTTAGTTAACTAGAATGAGTCATAAGAATTAAGAAAACAATATACAACTTCAATGGAAAAATGTAGATGTATCCAAGAGCATATTTCAGTCTTGCCTTGCAAGTGAAACATCAAGTCCATCTAGCCTGCACGTATTGGTGCAACTAACTGAAAATATGCTACTGCAGTATAGCCAGCTGTGAATAGTTTAACTATGATTTAGTGGAAACAGAGAGTTTACATAAAATCTTTATCTCTTCTTCAAAGTGGCTGTTTTTCCAATTTGTTTAATTTTTAATAATAACATGTTTAGAAATGAAAAGTCCATAATTTTGGAATGTGAGTGTAAGCTGCTCTAATATTTCTTAAGCAAGTGGAGAACCTTCAGATTGTTGGAGGTTATAACGGCGTTTTATCATTTGCAGTTTTCTGTCAGGAGGGGTTTGTGCTTGGAGCTCACAAAAATAGTTCTCCATTCACAAAATAAAATCAAAAATAAGCATTGATTAGTGTGGCCCCAATCTGGCATGGCAGTCTGCGCTGCAGGGGACAGAGATGGGCTGAGAAGGTGCACAATTTGCTGGCCATCATTTTCACTGGGCCTTGTTTTCAGAATATTTGTTGTCTCTCTGCACATCTTTTAATGCATAAACCTCTGAAGGCTGACCATTTGGAAATGCAACCACATTTTTGTTTATGCTGTTTTTGAAACAATGCCTCCTTGTTCTGCACCTCCGCTCCCCACCCCCTCCTCCCCAACCCTCCCACCACCCTCCTCCAAAAAGCACATGTAAAAACAGAGTGCCTAGATTTTAAACTGCACTAATACTGTGTGGGCGTCTGAAATGTAACCACACAGCAAAATATAACAACCTAAAAAAAGTCTCATGTTAACTCATCCTTGAGCATTCAAAAAAGGTTTGTCATTGTGAATCACTAAACAAACTGAAGTTTATCAGGTTTCAGTTTAATATCAGTAACAAACTGTGCACCAGCCTCAAAGAAGCCTGCAAGGCATTTAAAGAAGGCTATAATCACTTAATGAAGATAGAGAAGCAGCATGATCCACTCAATTTGGATGAAGGGACCGAATGTACAAAGCTATGTTTTCTGATTGCACCAAGATAAGCAGGAAAGTAAAGAGTTGATATGAGATAAAGAGTCTATAAAAGGAAATAGTTTAGTGAGTGGCAAAAAGGTTGTTAGCTGGAGTAAATGTGAATTTGCCCATCTTGTTACAAGCAGCGTACCATTTTAGTAGAGAATATATGGTCTCCTTATTTGAAAAGAGTTATAATTACTTCAGAGTCTGTTCAAAGAAGCTTCAGTCAACTCATTACTGGGATGGAACGGTCATCTTATGAACAAAAATGAACACATTAGACGTATACCCATTGGAGTTTAGAAGAATGAGCCGTGATTTTACTGAAGCAGAAAATCTTGATGGGACTGGATAGGGTGGAATACCCAGAGCATGTTTCCCTTGTGGAAAATTAAAATTAGAGGACATCATTTCAGAAAAAGAGGTCTCCTGTTTTAAGATGCAGATGAAGTGACTTTTTTCTTTTCAAATAATTATTAGCCTGTTAAATTTTCTTCCCCAGAAGGCTGTGTGTTTAAACTTATTCAAGACAGAGTTAAATAGGTTTTTGATAGATAAGGGAGTCGGGGGTTATGATGTGCTGACAGGAAAGTGGAGTTGAGACTTCACCCAAATCAGCCACAATACTATTGAATTGTAGAGCAAGGTCATAGGGCCAAATGGCCTAGTCCTACCCCTAAATTCCATGTTCCTGTGGGCCAAAAATTGGAAGAAAACAAGGGGAGGATCAATTTGACAAGAGCTAAGCAACTTAAAGATGGAATTACATTGCTTGATGTAGACTATAGACCAGCAATTAGTTGGAACTGTGTAGACGCGTAAATCTGCAGGGAAATTACAGAAAGATGCAAACATTGTACAGTAGTTAAAATTGGGGTCTTTAACTGCCCTGATGTAGACTGAGACAGTGATAGCATAAGGAAAAGAGCACAAACAAATGTTCCTGGATTGTGTTCGGGAAAGTTTTCTACAACATTTTGACAAGTTCAAAAGCAAAGGATCTGGTTCTTGAGATAACCTGGGCCAAGTAGCTCAAGTGAGAGTGGAGGAATATTTTTAGAAGACAGCAATCATTATTAAGGTTTAGGATGACAATGGAAAAGGACAATGGGCCACCTTTCAAAAGAAAAATGGTTCAGACATATTCAAGGTGGTATCAAAAAGGGAAAAGCAAGCTAAACGAATCCGGAACTCTGGATGAAAAGGGAGATAGAAATCAGGATAAGGAACTCAGTGTGCATATGATATGTGTGAAGTAGTAAATACAATTCAGAGCCAAGAGAAAACAAAAGGTTCAGAGGGAGATTGGAAAAGCATATTAGAAATGTGGAGAGATTATAAGAAAATATTGATGGCCAACATAAAGAGGAATTCTAGAGGCACATCAGTAGTAATAAGATAGTAATAGGAGGAATAAGGGTGATTAGAGGCATAAAAGAGAAAATACACATGGAAGCAAGACGCATGGCTGAAGCAGTAAATTAATATATTGCATTTGTCTTTACCAGAGGCAAATGCTACCCAGGCCGTAAAGGAAATTCTGTCACTAGAAGGGTTCAAAACTCTATAAAGAGGGAGTGTTGGAAAGGCTATCTATTCTTAAACTTGACAAGGCACAGGACTGGATAAATGCATCTGAGGATGTGGAAAGAACTGACAGTGGAAACCGTTAGGACATTGTCCATAATTTTAGTCTTCCTGAACTGCAGACTGGAGAATTGCAGAAATCACTCCCTTGTTCAAAAAAAATGTTGTAAGGTTAAGTCCAGTATTTAAAGACCAGTTAGTTTATCTTTAGTGATTGTAAAGCTCTAGAAACAATTCCCTGAGTGATAAGGAGCAGTGTAATGGTCAGTGGACATTTTTTCAGGCTAGAAGAAGGCTTGTTTTGGAGTTTGCCAGGGGTCTGTGTTGGGAATCTTGTTTTATCTGATATATATATTAATGATCTAGATCTTAGTGAGCATAAGGACAATTTCAAAGTTTGTAAATTATATATGAAACTTGGAAACACTGTGAAGAGGAAATTACAGAACACCATAAGGACATAGATAGGTTGATGTAGTAGGCATTTAGATAGTAGATCAGGTTCACTGTGGAGAGGTGTAAAATGATGCATTTTAGTAGAAGGACGTGGACTGACACTATAAGATAAGGGGTCGACCTGGGTATGTACGTGCATACAACATTGTGGGTGACAGGACCCATAGAAAGAGCAGTTATGAAAGCCAATTGTATCCTGAGCTCTATTAATAAAGGAGTACAAGAGCAAGGAGGTTATGCTATACCTATACAAGACACTTGTTGATCCTCAGCTGGATTATTGTGTGCAGTTTTGGGTGGATTTAGGAAGCTATAAGAAGGAATGTAAGTACATTGAAGAGAGTGCTGAGAAGGTGTACAAGAACATTTCTAGGGATGAGAAGCATCAGCTATGAGAAAGACTTCAGCTATGAGAGGAGATTAGAACTGTTCTCCCTTGAAGAAAAAAGGCTAAGAGGAGATCTAATAAAAGTTTTCAAAATCACGGGAGATCTGGATAGAACAGATAGGAAGAAACTGTTGCAGCACATAAAAGGATTGAGATTAAGGTCACACTTTAAAATGATTTGCAAAGTAGCAATTGTGATGTGAATAAAAACAATTTTAAATGAGTGGTTCAGTTCTGAAAGCACTGCCTGGTTATGTGGTGGAAGTAGGTTCAGTTGAAGCATTGAAGAGGGAATTGAATGATTATTTGAGTAGACAGAACATGCAAAAGCATGAGGATGATACTTGAAGTATTGTATCAGCGCTCTATCATCAGACCTGTGCAATTAGGGTTTAGCCTAAGTTTATAACTTGTTCCACCTTTCCAGAAGGTGTTCACTGATGTTGAAACCTACTGTACTTGTGTGGTTATGGTTCACCCTCAGTATTTCCTCTTGGCTCTGAGGAGAGTCTGAATACATAATGACCTGCAATGCTGTGGATGTCCATGGCAGAATTTGACCATGGTTTCAACTGTTAACTTAAGGTACACTTTCTGGAGTGGGTGGTAAGAAAGAGAGACTATTAAGAGTGAGAAATAATAATGTTTTTCAAGATCTTTTCCCCGAACTCTCTGGCATGGGTATCATGGAACCAAACACTATTGTTCTTTGTTGCCCCAACTAAGACAATTAAAATCAGCACACATTGCTGTTTAGTAGGAGATGTAATGTATTTACTCACATATACTTTGGGCTCATTTAGTCCCCTTTTGGTGACCTGAATGTCTCTGCTCTCTAATTTCTTGATTTACGATTGAGAATAACTTGTAACTGGGATCGTGATATAGAACAAAACCTAGTGTGGAACATAGAGTAAATGGGATAATAATTGATGTTGCTGAGTGAAACACAATACATTTCATCAGGACTGTGTTGAGAGTAGAAACATTTAAGCAAATTCAAGGTATAAAACATTCCTAAAATGTTTACCGTCTTTTCCAATCATCAAGTTTTCCATAAGAATTTAATGAAAACCTACTAACAAAGAAGACTTGATACATTCACTGACTGGTTAAGGTACAGCAACTTGGCTATACTGGGTTTCATCTACTGAAAACGCAGGGGTAAAAGCTTATGAATTAAGACAAACGTTTCAATGAAAGAATCCACAATTAAGGAATGTACAGGTTTAGCTTAATTGCATTTCAGTTATTTTGTCTTACCAGCCAATAGTGATTATGAGGGTATAAGTTTGCAAATTGATAGTAAGAAAGTTCAGTAGTGTTTAAGGTTTTATGAATTCTAGTGTAACAGTAGTGAAAGGACTCCTGAATGTAATCGCAACTACTTGAAATTGACAGTGATTTTAAAAAAACTTTAATATTTGGATCAAAGTCCATTTATTATCTTAACCACTATTAAGCCACTTAAAATAAATTCATTCAAATACTTCACTAAAGTATCAATAAAAACTATTTAGGGATAAAATGATATCATATTTTGCATATTACATCTTTTAATTTATCATGTTAACCTCTGTAAGGATGCCATCAAATAATGAATCTAATGTAGCTCCTTTTACCTGCAGAGGTAAATTGGGCACTGTTCTCTATCACCTTTGTAATGTACGAAATGTTAAATTACTCACATTGATAGGAAGAATAGAAAAGCAAAATATTCATTGGTGAGAGACTAGGAAACACAGATTTAGGTGCACACACATCATTAAATAGTAAACATCAATTTATAGCAAGTAATTAGGTAATTGCAAGGGTGCAGAGTATGAAGGGTAGGAGACTCTATTTGCAATTATATAGACTCCGACCTTAGCTGAAGTAGATGGTGAGAAACTATTCCCACGTATGAAAGGATCAAGAACAAGAAGGCACAGATTTAAAATGTTTTGCAAAAGAACTAAATGAGAGGTGAGGAGAAACCCTTTCACACAATGAGTGGTTTAGGTCTAGAATGTACTGCCTGGAAGTGTGGTACAGGGCAGGTTCAATTGAGGCATTCAAGAGGGCACTGAATGAATGTTTCTATTTAAGTAACTAGTGGGCAAGGATATGAGGAGTAGGCAGGAGAATGACACTAAATTATGATGCACATTTGGAGAGCTAGTACAGACATACTGGGCTGATTGGCTTCCTTCTGCACATTTTAAAATCCTGTAATTCTGAAAGCACTGTGAACAGTTTTGGTCCCTAGATAGTAAGACTAAGGTTAATTCTTTGGTGTGGGGGTGTGGTGAGACATGTCCTTTAAGGAGAGATTCCCAACGCTAATTTGTTCCTAGAGCTAACTATAGGGGAGCTGCAGCATCCGGCAATACTATAATCTTGTTATCAAACCATTGAACCAATAAGTAATCCAGGAAATAAAATGCACTTATGTTCTTAAAACAATTACAGAAAGCAGTATAACAATGGGGCATACAAATGGGATTTAAACAGACTGTGACAACACAAAGACAGGCAGCCAAATCAAAACAGCCACCCTATTCCTATATTCAGAACACAGTAAAACTGAAACATTCAATGAACTTCAACATTTACCCTAATGCATCCCTAATCAAATTTTTTTGAATGACAGATACCAGACACCAGTTTTGTAGCTTAAACAAATGACTTAACAAATTATAGATCATACTGTAACTTTAGCAGTGCAAAGTTAAACCACAAGGTAATCTAATTAATGTCTATGATTTAAACCTGATCTTCTTTGATTTTAGCCCTCATGCACGCAAAGACTAACAGACAAAAAGATATAGTTAAGGGATTAAACAAAGGAAGAAAAAATGACAGGTAACTGATTAGTTCACATAAGCAGACTACATGAGCCGTAACATCACAGGCACACAGGATTGTATTTTGATTGCTTCCTGAAGACACCAGTGCATGTAAATAGCTTCCTATAGATTCCAAGGAATATTCACTTAATACTTAAACTGAAGTTCTTTCTCTGAACTTTCAATAAGTTGCTAATGGGAAGATAACATGGAACAATCAAATCTCTTTCCTGTAGCTTTCACAGTCACCATGCTTCTGACTTAAATACAGTTCAAAACCAGTTCAAACCTTGTTTTTTTCTTTGTTAGACTGGTTGCCTCCCTATGAGGCCCCAACTAACATTCAACATCTGCCATCTGTTTGAGCATAGAGCATGTCTGGAACTGAAACATCTATAGCATTCTTTGAACAAGACTCCATCTGCAATTGAGTTCTGGGCCTGACCTCATGAGCAAATATCAATTTGTTCTCTTTTATTTTTACCACAACCTGCTGCTTACAATCCAAAGGCCACCTTCAGGTCTCAGCTCACTGTTCACAGTTCGAAACCAAAAATGATTATAATATAAATAAAATAATGAAAGTGTCAACAAGACACTGAAATTATAATGTTGGGGGGGAAAAAGTCCATGCATTTTCCCTTCAGAGAAAAACGTGGCATGCCACAAATAGAAAATTTGTTTTTCAAGACCAGACCAGTAAAAGATCTAGTTAAAAATCACCTTGCTTGACTAGGCAAGTCTATTGGAGGGAAAAGTGGAAGATTGTGTCAGTTCCAATGATTTCAGCAGATTTCCCTCTGCAAAGTCTTCAGCAGCATATTATATGGAAGAGGAGGGAATGACAGACATCACGTCTGCATTTCCACTTTTAAATGCACGGATGCAGAAGCCAAAAGTTACGTGAAGTTTCATCATGGAATGAAAGCAATTTGCTAGTTTCATATTTTATAGCTGCAAATTCCAGGCCATAAGTTACTTGAGTTGGCAAGTTTGGATTCTAATAGACTATTTCCCTAAGAGGAGTTTAGAACTAAAAACCACAGTGTCAGTATAAGGCATCGGCCATTTACCACAGAGATGCAGAGAAATATCTTTACACTGAGGGTGATAAGTTTGGTATTCTCACATCTAGAGGATTGCACATTGAAGAATCCTGCATCAGGTAGTGGGTTGCCCACTGAAAGCTAGCTCCTGCCTCATATCCAATTGCATCTTTGTCCCCTATCAGTGACACTATGATCCCCATTCTGCTGTTATTTACCTATGGCATAGTTTCCTCATCGATTCTGAGCCTGTTCTTTGTTCTTTGTTCTTCCATTACCAGCAGCCGATACCATCCCTGACAGCGTTGATTGGTAATGGTGAGCTGCTGCCTTCTAATTGACTGGGAGCTCTCAGCAGCTGAGATTCCACCAGTGGGGTCCTCAGTCCCATAACAGGCTTGCATTAACCACTTGGGTGCCTGATAGCTCTCCGCAAACATAACTCAAATCCTTTTGTTTCTTTTCTACAGCAATTTGACAGGCATTTAATTTCTTTTGGGTCTCCGTACCAAAGCAACACAGATTCCCTGCTGGTTCTCAAACTGGGAGGACGGTGGTGGTGGTGGGCGGGACCCATGTTGGGAACATTAATTTCAGCCCATTGTTTGTCAGTGACACTTTCACCCAAGCGTCTTGATGAGAGTAACAGCTAATCATGGGCCATTTAGGACTGAGATAAGGAGAAATTTCTTCACCCAAAGAGTAGTGAGCCTGCAAAATTCTCTGCCAAAGAAAGTGGTTGAGATCAAAACTCAATATTTTCAAGAAGGAGTTGGAATTAGTTATAGTTCTTAGGGTTAAAAGATAAAACTGGAAAAGAGTAATAAATTGGATGATCACCCGTATTGAATGGCAGATGAGTTTGAAGGACTAAATGGCCTACTCCTATTTTCTATGTTTCTAATACAGAGCAGTTTGCAAAAGTTTAGTTTCTTATATTCAGTTGCGTTGTTGTCACTGGGTCATCTTACTATTGACATTGTTTGTGTTATAAATACTATTTCATGCTAATTTAGTAATTCAATAGTAAATTGGGACAATTAGCTTCTAGTCTCCTAGATGACTAAGATGTACATAATAATTCCCGTCCCTTTTCATTCATCGTTTTTTGATGTCTTAAAACATGTGAGGAGCAGTGCTGCCTAATTTTTTTTTTGAGAAAGTTACAAAATGGTGTAAAAGGTGTAGGGATAGTTTTAACTTTGGAGGATAATGGAAAATTGGTGATATTATACTGGCTGCCTGTTATACTTCTCGCTTAATATTCGTTTTCGCATTGCAATTGAGTAAGACACTTAACAGGTAGATGATCTTGTATCACTGCTTTTACACTTATCACCAAAAGTTCAAATTATCCCCCCCACTCCCAACCAGGATTTTAGAAGTTGCTGCTTTGCTTTTAGCGATTGGACTAAAGTTTATAATGTTGGATTAGAAGACTGTTTGCTTTTTAGTTATTCCACAAACATCTTTGGATGTTCTTCATTCAAATTTGCACAAATTAAATTTGCTTTAAGTAAAGATATAGCTTTTTTGTTACTCAAATGCCTCAAACTGATCTAACAAAATATTCCTGCTACTTTCTGACTATTTGAATATTCTAAAAAGCAAACATAGCATCTGAATGTTTTGGTATTTGTCTAGGTTTGAAACTTAATCACACTGTTTTTCATGCTGTATTACTTCAGGGCAACTTTGGCATCTGCCCACCAAGCCCAACCATTGCCAAAGACCTTGAGTGTGTTGGAGAACACTACGCAGGTACGAGGGATGCACACGTTAATTAGGTATTTTATCTATTCTACCATCTGTGTGCGTTATCTTAAACTCCATAAACCCTTGTCTCTCTACTTCTCCTTCTTATGTTAAACATTTGAAATAAATTCATCTTTTCACCAAGTCTATCATCAACCCCTTAATTTCATCAAAAAGTCAACATTTTGCTCTCAAGGGTCATTACTTTGTGAAATGTTTTTCTGTTAAATTTGGTCTATAAGTGCAGTTTCTTGTAGTAGTATAGAACTTTGTGGGGATGAGTCCTTTCAGTCTAGCACACTTGTACGGTTCTCCAAATACTCTGACTAATCTAATTAATTCCCTTTCCCTATAACATTTCGAGTTTTTTCTTCCCTATATCTGTCGTCTTTTTAAGAGAGGTGATGTGATGGAAAATAAACTCTCTTATTTTACAACCCTTTTTGAAATTTAAATGAAATGGAAAAATAAAACAATTGCTCTGTATTTTTCCAGGTCAATGAGAACAGTCAACTGTTCTGGTAACGAATTGGTTTGGGAGATTAATCTATACCTCAGGTTATTACTTTGTTAGCACATTCGTCATTGGCCAAAAAGGCATGTCATCTAAGCGTACAAATTAACTATCAACTTGGCTTAATTTTCACCTGAAATAAGAAGTGAGCTACCGATGCTGAAAACTTGAAAAGTGCTGTAGCTAACCTTTGAAAATTTGAATAAAGTGATAGTTACTGATGTTGAAAAGCTGCAAACAAAATGTTTTTCAGTGTGCCTGGACAATTCCATTATTTTATTATATTTGGCACGGTCATGATAACTTCAGAATGAATTTTTTGTTTTGGCTGTATCTTTGTAAAGTTATACATTTATTTTATCCATTGAAAAAGATTTGGACTATGTGCCAAATTGCTGATGATACTTGATAGGGGGCTTAGAAAGATGAGAAGCCATTTGTCAGATCATAATTATCCGTCCACAATGACCCACATAGATCCTCACTGTAATTGTTTCTGAAGTGGTGCTGGAATTTTTCCTGCTGCATATTAGCTGATAGTTTTGGAACTGAAACTAATTTTTACTAACTTGAAATGGAGTCCTTCATACTATTTTGCTATTCTAATTTTAAACTAACATTCCTAATTTACCTTTACCATACACTTCCATGTCACCTTTTATATTTCTGTAAGATTGTCTCTCTGGGCCTACTTTTCAGACTGATAGGTGCGAGTGTTTCAGTCTTTCATCACAACTCCTATCCCTCGTAATAGGAATCCACCTTAAGGTTCTTTTCTCTACTTCAGTTAAATATCATTTTTCTTGGGTGCGATACAAGATTGAATGTAGTGGTCTGCCTCTTTCGGCATTAAAATTTTATCGACTGTTTCACAAACTTTGTTGAACTCATTATGTAATTTCTGAGCTTACTCCTTTGAACTTAACTGGTGTCCTTTTATGCAGAATTTCAAACATCTAAGTTTATAGTGGCATTTATCATTACCTCAAATAAATTAATGAGGTTAGCCACACAGAATCAACCACTTTTGAAAATCACTCACGTTGTTGTTTCTTGTACCTTTCTAAAGAAAATAGTTGATTTTACGCTTGATAAATGATTTCATTATTTTATACATTGCTGAAATTAAGACTGCTGGTGTGTAGTTGCCTACTTTGTCACTCTTTGAATATAAAAACCTACTTACCCTGTTTCTAGTCCAATGTTATCTTCCTAATTTCCATTTTATTCCTTTGTAATCATTATCAATGCCCTCTAAATGTTTTTACAAGTGTTTCTGACCATACAGGGATTTACATTTGTGAATTTGGTGTGAAAATGCTACTATTAAACTGCTGATTCACAATTTGATTAGCTCCTGTGTCTCCAGTGAGATCATCTAGAGTGAATAGTCTGGTAAAACAGCAGGAGTTGGTTCAGGGTTGAAGGAAACACATATCATCTCAAACCGTGACACCTGCTTTCTTTGAAAAATATAGTGGGTGGAGGCAAAAAGATAATAAAGTATTAGGATCTAGAACCTGATGAGAGGCTTCATCAAGCCAATTATTAGGGAAATTTGATTTTCTTTCCACTGTAAATCACTGATAAATGCCTGGATGTTATGATAAATTGTCTTTTTTTTTCTATGCTGAATTTTATTAATAAGAGACAAGTTATTTTTAGAACAATTGAAGGAACACATATGCGAAATTAGCTGTCTTAAAACCAGGGCTGTCCAAAAACGTGTAATTTTATAATGTGCAATGCATCTTCTTTTTAAATTTAATTCACTCATCTGGACAATTTGGCTGGGCACTTCAGCCCTGGACTTCGCTGCTTTGCCATGTGTACACCAATTTATTTCTGTGCTCCAAGTAAACCTTGACATCATGTGACCTGGTGTCTCGGATCACAGCGTGTATCCAAGCAGTTCTTTTCGGATTCAGTTAAATGTAATTAAGAGAAGGCTGGACAACAGCAATTTGCTTAAATATGAACATTTATTGAGTAGTAATAAAAGATGAGAAGAGAGAGGAAAATTTATGAAGTAAATAAAAAGATTGAAAATGAGAGGAAACAAAACAATAAGCCTCACGCCCTTCAGCCCATTGGACACCCTTGGATCAATGGCTAGTCTGGAGGCTGAGGTTGTCCCTGGCACTGTTGGCGATCCCAGACCAAGGTGAAATCCAGCGACTTGGTACAAAACGCTCCCTCTTGTACAGGGTAACAAACAGCAAGGCTCAGAAAAACAAGTTGGTTGTGCCGGCTTTGGCACATCCAGGAGTGCTTACAGGACTCATTCAAGGTCATGCAGCTGTCGAATATCATCAACAAGTCTGGCCCTTCAGCCCATCCTGTACAATTCACTCCTAATGATATTTGACAGTGCATGTTACAGTTGCAGAAGCAGATGCAAATCAGCAACAGTCGCGCAAGAACGTAGAATAAGAGTATGTAACGCACACTAGAAAATTAAAACTACAATGAAAATAACCATCACCAGTATGAACCATACAACAATAGGGTGTAACATCAAAATAAATGATCGTAGTGGCCTTTGGAGACTAACCCTTAAATATATATCCCAGCCTGATGTATGGCCAAGGCCGTGATGGAACCAGTAAATCATGCCACCTGACTGAGGTGACCAGAATATCGTCTACGCTTTTTTTTTCAGTTAATCTATTGACATAATTTGCTCTAGAATTCAGTATATTCCAAATTCAGGTTCCTTAATTTGTGTTTTTTTTTAAAGCTCCAGTTCCCTATCCACAGATCACTTCACCCAATAATGGTAAAATAACATCATACATGGACTCAAAATTTCTCCAGCTCTCTTCATCTGTATCTGTCTTGAGGATATTTCTTCCATATGTTTCCCTCCTTGCCACTTTTATGAATGATTGTATCACTGAGTGGTAACTACCTCCAAATGCAGGTACCCCCTTTGAGCTACAATATACATGGGATCCAACAACACAGCTCTAATGTTCATTGGGCTTTACCTTCAACTTATGCTTCCTGCCTTTTATTTCTCCGGGGGTTCCCTTACCACAGACTCCTACACCACCTGGGTCTTAGCTCCGCCTTCTTTCATATACACTAACTGTCCAAACATGTTACAGTTTCACCTACTGGTGTAAACACTGGAGTACATGCATCATACAAACGCTCAAGATGGGGCATCTTTTTATATCATTCGATGGACCATTTCACTCAGTCCACTATTACTCCCCCAGAGTCCATATACTTTCATTTCTGTAACATTTTGACAGAATAGCCCATCATACTTTTTACTTCGATTGTAATTCTTTTTACATCCCTTTCACTAATACTACTTACACTGTTGTAAAGTCAGTTTCCCTATGGATTTGGTGTGAGGTTTTTATCATTTAAACTATGTTTTTGTGCTCTTCTAAGCCACACTGATCCTTTTGTCAAGTAAGTGTACCAGTCTGAGACCCATTCTTCAGTGCATATTTTTCTACCGTCTCATGTTTGTTACCTCTGAGGTAACATTCACTTTTGCACACTTACATCAGTGTCCCAAGACCATATCAGGCATTCTTGACTCCTACATGATCTTATCAAATTATCTATGAGGTTTTACTTATCTCTCCAAGTATGGTCCCAATGCTTCAGGTACTGGCTTGAACCACCAATTCAATCTTTCTTAGAAAGAAAAACAAAGACACAAACATCATCAAGAGAATGCTATCAGTTTGGTACTCTCATCTAAACTTCCTTTTCACAAAAATGCATTTTAACCTCAATTGCTGTCTCAACCCATTACTCTATTTTGTTTTCTTCTGCCACTAGTCTTCACCCTTAATTACTTCATCTCATCCAGTTTTGCAACTTAACTATTACCACCATATCTAATTCCAGAGATCTGTAGAGGTTTGTAGTCCACGGAACATAATCTTGTAATATTTTAAAACAGAAGTCAAACATTTCTGTTTGATTCAGGCACAAACAAACTTTGTTCTTTTTGTAAGATGACCCACTTTTTTTTTAAAGCTACTTGATAATTCATTCTGGATATTTGATATATCTCTATGTAAATTTGTCCAAATTCAATATTCTGTTTACTCCCTTGAAGTCACAAACCATTTTTGTATGCATTGAAACCACTGAAACTCTGTGCATCCACTTTATCATTTTCAAGAATCCCTTTAAATTTTCAGGGAACTATTCAATTTAAATGTTTTAGATTACCAGGGCATGTGAATCTTTAATGTAGTTTTTGTCATGATATGCTTAAGTGTTACCAGTCTCGGTGGTTTCAAGATTCCTGACACTCATTACAATTAATATATCCACAGTACTTCCCCAACACCAAAATGTGTTATTGATACATGGCTTGATGGGTTGAGGGTGCCGCATCCATCACAGTTTTGCGACATTGAAATTCTGCAAATGTGTTCAGCCTTCAGTGTCTCCAATTTCTAAAACAAAACAACGTCAATCTATTCCACGTAAAGCAGAATGGGTTAATTAGTATTATTCTACTACAGATTCAAAACGGGGTTGGGGTGTAAACTCTTGCATGTAATTACATCATCTGTCTCTCTCCTCCTCTAAGGAAAATAAGTGAATATACTTTTAAGGAAGGAAAAGCCCACCATTTTGTTAAATTTGCCTTTCCTAAACTCCTCACCTACAGGGAGTTGCATTTTCAACATTTCAATGTCCCTATCACAAGGATGTTAACAATGAGTCAATCTTATCATCCAGAATTAAAGATTCACTCATGTGTTAAAACAGTATTTTGAAATTCACTCTGGCCAGAAAATGAAATTCCAAACTTGCTAATTTCTGGAATTAAAATTTGCCCAAGTCCAAACACAACACTGAGCCAATTCCAGTAGGTAATTTTTTACCAAGCTTTACACACCAAATTTTTGAATCAACATTTCGCAGATTTTTGCTTTACACAACCACGGATGGTTTCTTAAAAGGACATTACATTAACCATACATGTC
>NC_063350.1:28522220-28537275 GCF_021869965.1 Rhincodon typus | reverse complement strand
CCACACTAATACAGGCACACGGCACACTTTCAAATCACCGGACATTCCCAAAATGCAAACTAAAACTTCAAATTATCTCCAGATCTCAAGCTCCAGGGAACAAAAAGACACAAATTGTACAAGATAACACTTAGCAACCAACAAAGAAAGGTGCATTCACACCAGACTACAAAAAGCTAACACTTCTACAAGGTTCAGTGCACTTGTACAGTGCAGAAACCTGGCCTCCAGTTCTCTTGTTTTCCGGTTATAACCGTTCACCATTCTTTCGGGGGTCCAAATTGTATTAACATGTTAGCTACAGACCCAAATCCAGAGTCTGCTGCATTCAACCCTGGAATACAGAAGGTCTCCGGAGCATCAGGTTGCTTTTTCCTTCTCTTAAACATGTTCTTGAATGCCATCCTCGTTGGCTAAAATGTCTTGGCTCACAGAGTGTATCCAAATGGTTCTTTTTGGATTTTGTTAAATGTAGTTAAGGGAAGGCTTAACAACAGCAATTGCTTAAATATGAGCATTTATTGAGTAATAATTAAAGATGAGAAAAGAAAGCATACATTTATTAAGGAAATTTAAAAAATGAAACAGTGAGGAAAAGAACAATAAGCCCCTTCTGCCCGTCAGGGACCCCTTGATCGATGGTTGGTCTGGAGGCTTAGGTTGTTCCTGGTACCATTTGCGATCCTGGTCTGAGGTGAAGTGCAGTGACTTGGAATGAAACTCTCTCTTATATAGTAACAAACAGTAAGGCACAGAAAAACAACTGCAGAAAAACATGTTGATTGCACTGGCTACGGCACATACAGGAATGTTCACAGGACTCATTCAAGGTCATGCAGCTGTCAAATATCATCCACAAGTTTAACCCTTCAACCCATCCTATACATCTGGATTGGTCTGAATCCCCTCACCTACCTCTCTCCCCTATCCTGTCCCATAGTGCCTAAACCCGAAGTTGGCAAAATCCAGTTTAAAAAAAAATCCATGGCTTCTAGTTTTGAGGGAGTATGCCTGTACAGGCGTTGTCAATTGTAGTACCACAGATGATTATGTTTCTTTCTTTTCAGAAATAAAGACACAAGTCGAGACGAGTTTATATTCTATTCAAAGCGGTTGATGAGACTACTGATAGAGTATACACTTTCATTCTTGCCTTTTCGGGTATGTACATAAGTAACCTGTACGTTTCTGAGAATATCACTGCATAGCATTAGATCATTTATTCCACTGACTGTTTTTACTCTTCACTGGAGCTGATTTGAATCACTTCGTACTGCTTTCTCTTCTAATCTTTAATGCTATCCCTTCTCACAAATCTAATTCTCATTAGAGTTAAGAAAACTGTCTTCTCAATAGTAACATCATTAATTTCAATGACACATGATGTTTCCCAGTGCATCACATTAAAGAATAACACCATAGAACATGAGGGGAAATGACAATATGTGCAGGGAACCAATAGCAAATAGGTTTTGAATGGCATGGATGGAGCAAACTGGAAGGGAATTCTCATAGTCAGGCTGTTGGTGGTAGAAGAGTGGCAAAAGTACATGGTAACATTAGAAAATCGGTGACAACGTAGCGTGGTATTTGAGGCTATAAGACAGTTTCAAAATGAGGATGGAAACTTTAAAATTAACCCATTTAGAATAATGATATGGCTGCAAACTCTGAAACAAAGCCAAAAGGTCTTTGGGTCTTGTTTTCCACTGACTGTTGCAAGTTAAAACATTGTGTTCTTGCTCCATTTTCGGTTGTCTTTAAATACTTTCACTTTCTATAACTAATCCTTTACCTAACCCTTCAGAATCCATTGACCTTCCTGTTCTCTTGATGCCACATTTTAAAATTCTCATCCTTCCTTTCAAATCCCTCCGTGGTCTCAAAACTCCCTAGTTCTGTCATCATCTCTGCTCCTAAAACCGTCTGAGATGCCTGCACTGCTCTAATTGTAGCCTCTTGTGTGTTCCCAATGATAATTGCTTCAGAATTGGTGTCTGTGCCTTCTGTTGCATAGGCTCAAGCTGTGGAATCCTATCCAATAGATTTGTGTGGCCTTCCTAAATTTCATCCTCCTTTGGAGGCACTTTTAAAACCTACCTCTTGACTTGTTCACATGAATGAAAACTTATCCCAAGTTGTTCAATAATGCTCCTGTGGATTGTTTTGGGACGTTTCATTGACGTTAAAGGCACTAGTTTGATTTTAGAAAGAAACTGTTGGAATATTCTTAAACACTTTTTTTTGTCAGTTTTGAGGAACATGGAGTACAAAAGGAAAGAATTAATGTCATAACTTAGTCACAACCTTTTGAGTTTTTTTTGTGTAAGTCATCTTTTATTTGGAAGTAATTTTTTTTATTAACTATAAGATCAACAAATGTGTCTTTGGAGAGATCATTGAGTAATAACTTGGTAATTGTTGGCAAAATTTTATGTAAACATGGAACCCGATTTTGTAGTAACAGGGCATTTAATTAGACACTTTTGTTCCTTCATAAGATGTGTGTATTGCTGGCTAAACCATTTTTTTATTGCCCATTCCTAATTGCCCTGGAGAAGTACCTGTATTCTTCAGCTCAAAATAATTTGCCTTTCAAAAGCTGCTGATAATATGAACTGACAAGGCAGCAAGAGTAAAAGGTTACTTGGCACCCAGCTGAACAGGGCAACCAACAGTTCATCTGCTTAAATAATGAGCTTAATCTTTTTATTGGCGGGGTCGGGGGGGAGTGGGACGTTCAAAATTTCAAGAGATGTGTATAGATTTCACTATCTTTTAATAATTGTGTCAGTGATATGAGAGCAGTGGTACAACCGTGTATACACTCTTCCTGATAATAACATTTGTTTGTGTTTTATGGCAGACATGTGTTGTCCAAACACTGGAGGGAGAGAACTATGAAGGAAGAAGGTTTGCTGGAACAAGAGTAAGTATGATACTACCACCTGTTTTGTGTATACTGGCTTTTCTCACACACTGCCAATTTTCCATGGGCACCATGGTAACAATCAGCTGGAAACTGGGCCAATCTTAAACCATTTTTTAACCTATCTTAATAATAATTGACATGTTTTCTGGTTAGAAACCTCATGTGGATCCAAAATAAACATTTTCTGTGTTTTAATTATCTTGATTCAAAGAGACAGATATGATTTTGCAAGTAACAAAAACCAAAAACTCTGCTGGAAATCTGAAACATAACAAATTACTAGAGAAACTCAGCAGGTCTGGCAGCATCTGTGGAGAGAAAACAGAGTTAATGTTTCAAGTTCAGTGTTTTGAAGAAGGGTCCCTGGACTCAAAATGTTGACTCTGTTTTCTCTCCACAGATGTGCCAGATCTGCTGAGTTTGTCCAGCAACTCCTGTTTGTGAATTTGTAAGTAGTTGTTTATTGATTGGTGTGAGATCTTGGCCCTTGTCCACAGATTGAATGGTCAGAGGTGGGAAAAATCCCAGTTCCATGAGTGTCAATGCTCACACTTCCCATTTCCAGGCCAGGGAACCTGGGAAGAATAGAACAGACAGACAGTTCCCGAGGTGGGCTGTGTGGAATACCTGCCTGGAGACACCAGCACTGTTCAAAGCTTAAATGATAGTAAAAACGTTAAACATCCCTCCTGCTCTCAACCCCTCGTGCTCCATGCAGCATTCATGCCAAGCCATGCCATCTAATGCCCTGCACCCACCTGTGCCCCACATCCATGCCAATGTATACTCCTGTGCTCACCAATCATGGTCCCACAGCTGTGCCATCTTATGCCCATCTACCCATCTCCCATGCCTCCTCATCTCTTCTATTCCAACAATCAACCATGGTCTTTATAGCCTCTGTGCCAACTCATATCCTCCCCAAACTTACCTTTGCCCTTCTGTCTCCATGACAGCTCACTACTATCCACAACAGGAATGGCTCAGGAGGCAGAAAACAAAGTTGTGTATCTGTTGATGATTTCATTAATGAAAAAAGGGACAGTTCCAGGTGTGTCCGGGATCGTCTGCGGTGCTATCAAGCAGCATTTGCTCAGCGATAACCTGCTTGCTGATGCTTACTTTGGGATCCAATAGGGCCACTCAGTTCATGAGCACATTACAACTTTGGTTCAAAGAGCTGGAGAAAAGGGCTGAATGCTGGAAATGAGGTGGCAATGGCTGCCCTTGACATCCAGGCCACAGTTGATCAAGTGTAGCATCATGGAGAACTAACAAAACTAGAGTCCATGAGGATCACGGGGAAACAGTCTGCTGGTTGGAGTCAGACCGAACAGAAAGGAAGAACTTTGAAGTTATTGGAGGTCAATCATCTCAGGCCCTGGGCATGACTGCAGGAGTTCCTCCAGTTTAGTGTCCTTGATCCAAACGTTCAAGGACGTTCAGCAATATCCTTCCCTCAATCATAATGTCAGAAGTGAGATGTTTGCTAATGATTGCATAATATTCACTGTTATTTGCCATTCCTCAGATATGGAATAAATCTGTTCTTATGTACAACAATACCTAGATAATATCCAGGCTTGGACTGATACACGGTATGTAACATTCATGTCACAAAAATACCAGGTAACGGCCATTTCAATCAAGAAAGAATGTAACCATCTTTCCTTGATAGTCAATGGCATTACCATTGCTGTATTCCCCCACTATCAACATCCTGGGGATTACCATTGACCAGAACCTGAACTGCACCAACCATATAAATCCTATGGCCACAAGAACTGGTCAGAACCTAAATGTTCTGTGGCAAATAACTCACCTTCTGTCTCCCCAGTGCCAATGCACAATCTACAAGGCATGAGTCAGGAATGTGAAGGAATACTAGGTGGGTGCAGCTTCAACAATGCTTAAGAAACTTGACACCATCCACGACAAAGAAGTCTGTTTGGTTGGCACAACATTCACAACCTTCAGCATTCACTCCTTTCATCACAACACAAAGTGACAGCAGTGTGTAGCATCTACAAGATTCACTGCAGTAACTCACCAAAGCTCCTCTGACAACACCTTTCAAACCATTGACCTCTTCCAGCTGGAAGGACAAGGACAGCACAGCAAATAAATGACCACTACCTCGAAGACCCACATCATCCTCACCTGGAACTATATAAAACATTTCTTCACTGTATCAAATCTGTGAAACTCCCTTTCTAATAGCATTCTGGATGTACCTACACTCCAAGGACATCAGGAGTTCAAGAAGGCAGTACCACACCACCTTCTTCAGGGTAATTAGGGATGGACTATAATTATTGTCCTAGCCAGTGATGCTTGCATTTCATGAACGAGTCTAGCAAACAGAGCTTATAGATATCTTACTGCACAAGCAGGCCTATTTTTCAAAGGATACGTTCCCTCTCCTCCAAAGGGTGCCTTAAACTTCCGAAGGGTAATTTGTCACCTCTAAAAGTATCCCAGGACGAGATTCAGAGCTACCTTTTGCCTATAGTAGGCTACTCTGACTATCCCAAAGAAATCTGAACAGCCCTGTTCTTATCTGATCTAATTTCCACACTCTGGGTTTCATACTCCAGGGGCTCAAAAATTCAATTGCGTTGGAGGCAGCTTATCATTGAAATGGCCAACCGTTTCCAGGAGCTGCACAAATTACAGGCAACTCCCAGTTCTCTCCCTGTGAAAATGAAAGGTACTACATTCTAGGGCAGGTGATTTGTGATTTCTGATGTCTTCCAGCATTTTTGTCATGGCAGAGATGCTCTGGTCTGGTGAAAACCTGGGTCCTTGTGTAAAATAAATGAAACTTTGGTGGAAACACTTTGCTACGGTTTGTGTGCACAGAACTATTTAAATACATAAGCCTATTAATAAAATGGTGGAAATGTTGTTTTTAAACTTAATAGGAAGTGAATAAGTCTTCTGTTTTCATGAATAAGTCTTTTATTGTTGTAACTTGTTTTTACATTTAAAGATAACAGGCGTATCGATTCTGAGGGCAGGGGAGACGATGGAGCCGGCCTTGCGAGCAGTCTGTAAGGATGTGACAGTTGGTAAAATCCTAATCCAGACTAACCATGCTACAGGAGAACCAGAGGTATAAACACTTTTTTTTTTACACTGCATATTTGTGCTTTGACAATAAAGATTCTAGTTTACCAAGACATGTAGTATTGAATAAATCTATGCTATTAAATTCAGTATCTTGTTTGAATGTAAATCATGACTACAGGCCCTCGAAATTATTTTCTCCCATTTTTCACAGCTTCATTATCTGAGACTGCCAACGGACATCAGTGAGGACCATGTCATTTTAATGGACTGTACAGTATCCACAGGGGCTGCAGCTTTGATGGCAATCAGGGTGTTGCTGGTAAGATTAAGCTTTGTATGAGATCCCTCTTTGACATACATAACTTTTATGTAACATTGTTATTCATGTGTTAATTTGTGTATCCTGATAGCTAGCTATCTGTGAGTTAGTTTCTGGCAAAATATTACTACATATGATGCCAGAGTACAATAGCGGACCTGAAGGCCTGGTTTTATCTGGACCTAACAAGTCTATTGCCAATCTACACAAACTCCATTAGCCTCATTTAAACATTGGGAGTTGGCTCCTAGAATATAATTTTTAAATTCCTATGGCTGTGGAAAAATATGATTGGGCTGATGGTTATCTCAGTCAAATGCCAACACCAAAAGAGCCTCTGTGGAAAGTAACAGGCTCCGCACATTGAAATATTTCCTCCTTTGTATCATTGTTTGAAGATTTAAACTTTTGAGCATTTGTGGTTTGCAAAGTCACATGGCACTGCTCTGAATTCCAGTTGTGTGATAGGACAGAGCTGGAGCAATAAGGTTTTGAGATTTCAAATTTAAACTTTTTGTATCATTTTATGCCCACATCAATGAGTTTGGGCTCAAGCCACAATGGTCAAAGGGAAGGCAAAGTCAAGACCTAGTTTAAGGCCTGGGCTTTTTTATAACACTGTTTATTACATTTTAAGACTAAATACTATAATACATGGCATTCAGAGATATGCCAGGCTCTAATCTTACAGTTGCATTATTGAAAGACTATTCCTTAAACTCTACCACGTTCATGCTATTCAGTCAACTCCAAAGCTTCTCTGTACATGTTTCTAACATTCACAAAGTTAAATTTCATACTTCTCCCTCACTCTCAAGGTATTTCTCTCTTCTTCCCTTAACTCCACCCACAACTCTTTATATCCAGTGAGGAACAGTTCTGTGACATCATCACAAGGTTGCTTCAAGATCCTAAAGCCCTTCCATAACAAAACTACACTGCATAGAGCAAATAGACTTTTACTGGATGGAACTGGAAGAAATGTTTAATTCACTTAAATTTAATCTTAAAAAGCACTGTACATTTTAACCAATTGTGCATATTGTAGTTTTAAAGCTACAAGGTTTTATTAAACTGATTTACACTATCATGTGGTGTGCACCTGATTTTTGTTACTCCTCTATAGGATCATGATGTACAAGAGGATAAGATCTTTCTCATCTGCCTGCTGATGGCAGAGATGGGGGTGCACTCTGTGGCATATGCCTTTCCACAAGTAAAAATCATCACTACTGCTGTGGACAAAGAGGTCGACAATTTGTTCCACATCATCCCTGGCATAGGCAAGTATATTCCATGTATATTCAATATTTCGAGGCACAAGACATGGGCTGGAATCATCCCACTTTCAGAAAATAGGAGCAATTGCAGGGGGGAGCCTGCAGCCTACTTAAGAAAGCCAACTGGATTCCCCAGCAATCAGGCAGCTGCTTAGCTGCTGGAGGGCTTTCTGCTCCAATTAGGGGCCAGGACCAGGATTGCCCTCCTGGGGCTACTTGCCTCTGAACTCAGCAGCATCCTGGCAGAGGCTGTGACTGCTGCTATATCACCAACCATGGACTCTCAGATGGAGGATCACAGTGTTAGTTACAGGTAGCTAGTGTAGGGGTTATGCTGAGTGGGAAGCAAGGTAAGGCTTTGAACATCCATCCATTTCCCTTAGGTCCAGTCCCCGACCTTGCACAAATTAGTGCAGATCGTGGGGTCCATCCCTCTTTCCCAAACTGACAGTCGACCTTCTAATTGTTTACCTGTTGGTTAAGCAGACTGTCTCTCATCCTGGCTGGAGCTGCATCAATTTGAGCCCAAGCTGGATGAGCCACTTAAATAGTTGGTCATTGACCAATCTGGCACCAAGTCAAAGGAATCTCCAGGCATAACATTGCTGTTATCAAGGAGGGGAAACAACCAATCACTTTGAAATATCTCAAGTAGCAGACAGGCAGAATATTGTGTTGAATTTTTCACTTTTATTTAAAATTTAACAGAGAGCAAAATAGATGATTGGGACATGCAGATCTGGCTTATAGAAACTGAAACATCATATGCTTTAAAACCAAATTTACTTTTAAAACTAGAACATTTTTCATAGCGTTGTAGAGCACAGAAACAGACCCTTCAGTCCAACTTGTCCAGGATTCTGAAACTAAACTAGTTCCCATTTGCCCGCATTCGGCCCTTATCCCTCTAAGCCTTTCCTATTCATGTACTTGTCCAAATGTTGTTCAAATGTTATAACTGCACCTGCATCTACCACTTCCTCTGGCAGTCATTCCATATACGAACACCCTCTGCGTGAAAATGTTGCCCTCAGGCCCCTTTTATATCTTTCCCCTCTCACCTTAAAATTATGCCCTCTTGTTTCAAATTCCACTGTCCTGGGAAAAAGACCTTGGCTATTCATCCTATCCACGCCTCTCATGATTTCATAAACCTGTATAACTCAAACACTCCGGTCCCAGTAGCATTCTTGTAAATCTTTTCTGCACCCTTTCCAATTTAATAATAATTTTCCAAAAGCAGGGCAACCAGTACTGAACACAATATCCCAAAAGTAGCCTCACCGACATCCTGTACAGCTGCAAAATAACATCCCAATTCCTACACTAAATGCATTGACCAATAAAGGCAAGTATACCAAATGCCTTCTTCACAACCCTGTCTACTTGTGACACCACTTTCAAGGAACAATATACATTAATCCCTAGGTGTCTCTGTTCAACAATAATTGCCAGTGCCCTACCATTAACTGTGCAAGTCCTACCTTTACTTGTCTTACCAAAATGCAACACCTTGCATTTATCTAAACTAAACTCCATCTGCCACTCCTCAGTCCATTGACCCAGCTGATAAAGATCCTGTTGTAATCTTAGATAACCTTCTTCACTGTCTACTATACCACCAATTTTTGTGTCATCTGCAGACTTACTAATAATGCTTCCTATATTCTCATCCAAATTGTATTTATAAGTGACAAACAACAGTGGACCCTGCAGAACACAGCTGGTCACAGGCCTCCAATCCAAAAACCAACCCTTCAACACCACTGCCTGTTTCCTACCATCAAGCCAATTTTGTATCCAATTGGATAGCTCTCCTTGGATCTCATGTGATTTAACCTTACTAACCTGCCTACCACATGGAACCTTGTTGAAGGCCTTGCTAAAGTCCGTGTAGACAACGTCTAACCCTCTGCCCTTACCTACCTTCCTGATCATATGGAAATATTTGGTGTTCTACAAAAATGACATTGTTTTTCAGGGATAGTGAAGCTGTTCAGCAATTATGAACTTAGTATGCCATTAAAAGCTCAGTTACAATTTATTCAATAAGTTATAACTTCTTGAACTGAGGATAATCACATAAAATAGCAAGTTATCATCAGTTCAGAGATTTCTACCTGTTCGGAGTCTGGGCATACTTGACCAATACACCTTATTTCAAACCATTGAATCACTCACAGGACCTCTGGATTTGTTTTTAACCAGGTATGTGACGGTGCTAGAGGTTACTGGTAAAACATTAAATACTGAGAATTTCACTGTCATTAGTACCATGATATCTGGGCCCACGCTAACAGGTATTCCCCTTTGATTTCAGACGGATTGTTTTGGTATTTTGTTGTTTCCAATTGTGTTTTCTAAAATTCCCCTGATGTGTTAATGTAACGCAAGTTATATCTTATAGATTAAAATAATATTAATTAGCCAGTAAAAATGTTTTATAGAGTTATACAGCACGGAAACAGATCCTTTGATGCAACTCATCCATGCCAACCAGATATCCTAAACTGATCAAGTCCCATTTGCCAGCATTTGGCCCATATCCCTCTTAACCATTCCTATTCATATACCCATCCAGATGCTTTTTAAATATTGTAATTTTACCAGCCTCCACCACCACCTATAGCAGCTCATTCCATTCACGCTCAACTCTCTGCATGAAAAGGTTGCCCTTTTAAATCTTTCCCCTCTCACTTTAAACCTATTCCCTCTAGCTTTGGTCTCCTCTACCCTGGGGGAAAAGACCTTGGCTATTCACCCTATCCATGCCACTCATGATTTTATAAACCTCTATAAGGTCATCCCTCAGCCTCCTATGCTCCAGGGAAAATAGCCCCAACCTAATTAGTCTCTCCCTATATCTCAAACCCTCCAATCCCAGCAACATCCTTGTAAATCTTTTCTGAACTCTTTCAAGTTTAACAACCTCTTTCCTCGAGCATGGAGACCAGAATTGAATGCAGTGATCTAAAGGTGGCCTCACCGATGATCTGTACAGCAGCAACATGATGCCCTAATTCCTATACTTAATGTACTACCTCCTGGATACCTCTCCCTGCCTTGTTCATAGTGGCACTTACAGCACTTTGAAAGAGTGGTGGGGGAAAGGGGGAGATAGATGTGAGGTCAGGGGTTGCGCCTATCCCTCTCAGGCCTTCTGGTGCCAGGTCTTCGTCATCTTGGTCCAGCAGGAGGTGACTGACGGGGCTTTTTACTGTGTTCCAATGGGGTTGGCCTATCACGTCTTCTGGATGGTGGATGACATGCAGTGACACCAGTATAAAGGAGGAATTGTACTGCCTCTAAAGTCACCAAAACAACACCAGTGGCACTGGCATGCTCTTCACCCACTCCCAGAGGGTGACACATGGAGCTCCGCATGCAGTGGCCTCTGCTAGAGATCACTGTTGTCACAACCTCTAGTGGGATAGATGATGCATCTTTCCGGAGGTCAAGACTATATATAAAAACTTCTTATAGCAAACATAAACTTAGGGGCAGTGTAAAGAACAGGTTGCTGAAGAATTTCCGCCTTTTGATATGAGTTTCTAACCTGTTGATTCTTCCTTCTTTTTGGTGATTATCTTAACTGAACCTTTTCATTATCATCTCAGCAACATGAGTGGCATGGTGGCTCAGTGGTTAGCACTGCTGCCTTACAGTGCCAGGGACCTGAGCTCAATTCTAGCCTTGGGTAACTGTCTGTGTGGAGTTTGTACATTCTCCCCATGAGTTTCTGCCGGGCACTCCAGTTTCCTCCTACAGTCCAAAGATGTGCAATTTAGGTGGATTGGCTATGCTAAATTACCCTGTTGTGTCCAGGGATGTGCAGATCAGGAGGATTAATCATGATAAACTCAGGGATAGGGTGGTGGGGGATTAGTGGAGTCTGAGTGGGATACTCTTCGAAGTGTCAGTGTAAACTTGATGGGCCAAATGGCCTCTATCAGCACTGTAGGGAATCTGTGAACTACAGGTATTTCTGCTATAACATGTGTTTCTTTAACATGAATTGATGAATAGTGGACGCTGTTTGGATAATGCAAACTTTCTGCTGTACAGGTATGGTGATTTTTCCATAGCGTGAGGTCACAGAAGAATGCAACTATCACTTTACATGAGAAATACCTATAGTTTTTTTTTAAAATAATCACTACACTTATCAAATCCTAACCATTCAAGATCTTGAGGATTCTCCCAGGATACCCTCTAAGCCTTATCGGCTCCCATGGAAAAAACACAATTTCTCAAAGCTTTTCCTTACATACTGCTCCTTTCCCATTGCTTTTATATCCTGCCTATGATGGCACACCCATTCCTTATCTAGATATTTGGAGTCACCACTGAAGTGAGAACACGCAAACAAAATGTTCACAATTATGACGGGCAATTTGCATTCAGCGTATCTTTCAGTTAATGTTCATTGTTGTGTGAGGATAGTCTATTGGAAATGATGGGGTATAATTTTTTTCTCATTTCAGGCAATTTTGGAGATCGTTACTTTGGAACTGATGCCCCTACAGACTGATGTAAAGATGATGACCATGCAGTTTTGTGATGCGCATTTTTAGTTCTGCACTGACAGACGTTACAGACTTTCATAGATCACTGGATGAATTAATGAGCTTCACACAAAGCGTCAGATGCAGTGGGCACCTTAATCTTAATTTGCAGCCTGCATTCTTTAATCATAATGGACAAAACGTAACATGGATCTGAAATTGGACAAGAAAATCTCAGCCTTGCACATAGCAGGGCTAACTCATGAAATTCACTTTGATATCTCCTTTCTTTAAAGTAACTCCTGTTAGCTCACTTCCCAAGTACAACAGGTTGGTAGGTGTGGCTCTATTAGGTGACGGTATCCCACAGATAACTTATATGCAAAAGAAAAATGTTTTCTTTAGGGGAGTGACTATATTTTTGTGCCTATTGAGAAACAATGAAAAAATTAGATTGCTGGAAAGTTCATACTTTTTATTGTTAGACTTTTAATAACCTAAACTATACTCAATTTAAGATAAATGAATATAAGATTGCACCCAAATATTTAAGCTCTGTACAGTATTTTATAATTGTTTAAAATCTTGATCCAGGTCCATAACATAGAAAATGTCGTCACGAGTTGGTTCTCCTTGTCATTAATTTAATGTTATGATATCATAACTAAGTGCTTTTAATCTGTCCTTTTTATCATGAAATTAACGCTAACATGATTTCTGCATTACACTTGTTCATGAGCACTTTAGAAAAAGTTAATTTGTGCAATTTGTCATTCCAATGAAGCTAATTATTGAATTTAAATACATTGTAAACCAATTATCACCTGAAATATTAATTTAAAATAGTATCTTGACCCTGATCAAGGCCTTTTGTGTGACATTTGGATGTAACTGTGATATTAGTAATCTGAAATCATTGCTGTTAAAGAATATTGCCGTTATGATCTGGAAATATTCTATTTTAAAATAAAACCTTTATATTTTGATCTATATGAATCAAAATGATGAATTCCTCATGCTCTGGAACTCTGACCAAAGCTGTGGAGACTGTGACCTAGCTGGGTTTAGGGGAATGGGTCTGGGTGGGATGCTCTGAGAGTCCATGTGGACTTGTTGGGCCGAAGGGCCTGTTTCCACACTGTAGGGATTCTAAGTCTAAGTCTAAAATATCCAGTGCATGTTGAGAGCACAGGATTAGAACACTGTACATCACAAACTTCTTAATTTTCTAATTGAATTACTGTTTGGAAAATCACTAATTTCCCATTATGATTTTTTTAACATTATTCTATGGAGCTAAAATGGAAAATCCAAGGGAAGAAGTTGCTTCGCCTTAGTGAGGAGAGGAGATGAAAATGATAAACACCCTTCTATCACAACAACCATTTAAAATTAGAAAGTGTCTCCATGTAAACCATTAGTAGAAAAAAAAGTGTGTAAAATAGTTATGTAGAATATATCTTTTAAAGTTGAGACAGGGAGATTGTAAAAGGAAAACTATTTCCTAAATTGGTTTGTCTTCTCTGCTGTTGTCTAAATCATAAAATCACAGAATTGTTATGGTATTGAAGGAGACTATTCAGCCTGTTATACCTGTACTGGCTCTTCAAATGGACATCATTATCTAGGGCTAATCTCCCTGCTTTTCTCTGCCCTATACGCCTGGATACTATTTCTATCCAAATAGTCACCCAGTGCCTATTTTGAACCTGCCTCCACCATATTTCCAAGCAATGCATCTCATGCCTTAACTACCAGCTGTGTGAAAAAGTTTTTTTTGCATCACCCTTGCTTCTTTTGCACATCACTTTAAATCTGTGTCATCTCATTCTTGTTACTTTTGTCAGCAGGAACAGCATCTTTGTAATTACCCGATACAGGCGACTTATGATTTTGAAAACCCCTATCAAATCTCCTCTCAGCCTTCTTCCAAGGAGAACAGTTCCAACTTCCCCAATCTGTCCTCATAACTGAAATTTCTCTTCTCTGGAACCACTCGGACAAACAAAAGACTGAGCTCTTTTTCTTTTCTACCAACACGTTACCATATACCAGCCAATGGGAGAGTAACTTTGAGAGGGCATTACTTATTTCCTGAATTACTTATTTGCTGAAATAACAAAACATCACAGACATTTGGTTCCATGTTGAAGTGCCTATGTTCAGGGCTGTATATAATCTGCAGCTAGAGAGCACAAGTTATTAACACAGAGAGTGTATATTAACACCAGGTTGTACAGGTTACTGATTCAAATTTTTTAAATACAACATTTCTATGGAACCAATTCTCAGCTTTCTTTTGACTACCATGTCTGCCACATTTATACTGTACTATATGCAGTGTTACTTATCTTGGAATTGTGTTTGCATTCATCATTACAGCAAAGTCTAATATTATGGTTCTCGGGTATTATTTAAACTATTATAAAGCTGTTGAGTCAAGCACTAATCAATTATTAAATGATTAACTGATGATTGTCGCAACATAACCACTGTAACAGCCCATTTAAAATAAGCCATAAGGTTGAATTTGAAATTTATTGGAAGATAGACTCAGACACCGCCTGAAATGAACTGCTAGTTTACTACCAGCTGTTTGCATTATAATAGCGGCAATGTCTAACCTTACTGACCTCACTTTCTTAAGGAGTACATACTTACTCTTCTACAAGATGATAACTATTTTCTGTTCTTTAGCCAGGCAATGACCCTCTCATTTTGCTTCAGAACTTAGAAGGACTGTTTAAGATGTGCTAAATGGATTAGGCATGGATTTGAGACAACAAGGTGCAGGGCTGGATGAACACAGCAGGCCGAGCAGCATCATAGGAGCAGAGAGGCTGACGTTTCGGGCCGAGACCCTTCATCAGAAAAGGGGGAGGGGAAGGGGCTTTGAAATAAATAGGGAGAGAGTGGGAGGCGGATAGAAGAGGGATAGAGGAGAGGA
>NC_063350.1:28445861-28507220 GCF_021869965.1 Rhincodon typus | reverse complement strand
CTGTGTTCATCCAGCCCTGCACCTTGTTAGAAAGAGTGTTGTTCACAATTGTTGTTAAGGGACCAAAGGAAAATTTGAGTGAGAATTGTGAACTGGATAATGAAGGAAGTAAGTGCTGGGGAACTGAAGGATTCAATCGGAATACTGGAGACGTATTGGGAAAGTCTGTTGGCAAGTCTTACTGTGAGAAGTGGAGGTTACAAAACTGTGCTAACACTAAACAGATTGCCTTATATGTTGAATTTCTGCAATAAAGTTATCTCTCTGCCCCAGAATAAGCATGCATTTCTACTAAAGTTTCTATCAACAAATGTAAAATTACCAGAAAATTCACATCCTATATTTTAGGCGGGCATGTTGGATTGTGTAGGATATACGGCACAGAAATGACACATTCGACACACCCAGTCCATGGTAAGTTTTATGCTCTGCGTAAGTCTCCTTCCTATCAATCCACATTCTAACCTATCATTCTAACTCGATTCAATTTTCCCCAAATCGGTTTTTTGAGGTTACAAATTCATTTACATTCTTCACTTCAATCACTTCCTGGGGTAGAGAGTTCAACACACCTACCACGCTTTGGTTATAATGGTTGTTGGTATGATGTTCTGAGTGTAAAACATGTTCTAATTACTATGAATATTACCATAAACAATTGTCTAGTGTGAATGAAAATTGGGTTCATCACAATTCAGATGTAACATGTCAAAGTGTCAGAAGTGTAACATGGTGATTTCATATTTGCCTGTTACGATTAAGAGTTGACCCTATCAATCTGTAAACTTTCCTCAATAACAGCAACTAACTTCTAATTTATTTTAAGATACACAATTTATATTAGTTGAATGTTGTGGCTTTTATAGATTGAATATTGCTAAAGACAACTGCACTTCAGAATTTGGAGTGATATATCACTCATTGTTGTCAAACACCATTAAACTTACCTTGAATAGCATTACAGTGTAAGCAACTTCCTTCAAATTCACAGAATTCTTTTATGGTGGTCAGAGAAAACAGGTTCTATTTCAATTTTCCAGATGGAAAGAATTGTACCCTTTATTTGCTGGAATTGATACTTCTTACTTAGAAGATGCAAATTCAGATCATTTCAAATGCCATGATTCAGCATTGTGGAGTCCAAGAGATACAGAATAGTAGGAATACTAATTTAAAACTATGTTAAGGAATTTCTTCTCTTACAGGATAATGGAACGTGTAAAATTCTCGACCAGAGTTGTTGAGGCCATATAGGGAGTTGAGGACTAGGAGGAATGACACGAAAGAGGAGAGGAAGCCCGGGGCAGATTAGACATGATTGTATAGAATGGTGGGCAAGATTGAGGGGCTGAATGGATTATTCTGGCTTATATTTCTTATGTTCTTATATAACTATTATCAAGATTGTCATTAACTAACTAAATAAATAAGTAAATAAATAAACAGACAAAATCGAGTTCACAAACATCCTTTAGGAAAATAAATCTGTCACCCTTACCTGATCTGATCTGCGTGTGACTCCAGACCCATAGCAATGTAATTGATTCTTACCTGCCCTCTGAAATGTACTGACAAAGCACTCATTTGTAGCAGTATGACACCAAGCTTACAGAAAATGAATGAAACTGGACAGACCACCAGGCATTGATTCACACACTGAAAACAACAAATGGCAAACATAACCTTGTCAATCCTGCAAAATCCTCCTTACTAATATCTGAGGATTTGTGCCAAAATTGGGAGAGCTGTTCCACAGACTACTCCAGCAACAAACTGACATTGTAAAGGTATGCTTCCATAAGTAAGATTATGTCCCAAATACCACCGCCATCATCCCTGGAAATGTCCCATCACACTGGCAGGATAAACCTGTCAAAGGTAGCAGCAGAGTAATATGCTTTTGAAAAGGAATTGCCCTGGCCAACCTGCATAAAATTATTGGGTGTTGTATTGAGATGGATAGAAAATTAGTTGGCAGACAGGAAACAAAGAATAGGAATACATGGGTCTTTTTCTGAATGCCAAGCAATGCCTAGTAGGTTACCACAGGGATTAGTGCTTGGACGCCAGCTATTCACAATGTATATTAATAATTTGGATGAAGCAACTAAATATAATATCTCTAAATTTGCAGATGACACAAAGCTGGATGGGAAAATAAGCTGTGAGGAGGAGGATGCAGAAATGCTTCAATGTGATTTGGACAAGCTGAATGAAAGGGGAAATGCATGGCAGATGCAGTATAATGTGAAACAATGTGAGATTATCCACCTTGTTAGAGAAAAACAGGAAGGCAAGCTATATATTGAAAGAGGGAAGTATGTAACAAGACCTGGGTATCCTCATACACCAGTCACTGAAGGTAAATATGCACGTGCAGCAGGCAATAAAGGCAAAAGGTATGTGGCCCTTTGATTTGAGTACAGGAGGAGGAATGTTTTGTTACAATTATGCAAGGCTATGTTGAGGCCACACCTAGAATATAGTGTGCAGTCCTGGTCTCCTTATCTGAGAAAGGATGTTCTTGCTATAAAGGGATTGCAGCAAAGGTTTACCAGATTGATTCCTAGGTTGCAGGGACTGATGTATGTGGAGAAATTGAATTTGTTAAGATTGTATTCACAGAAGGATGGTGGGGGATCTCATAGAAATCTACAAAATTCTAAACAGGACTGGACAAAACAGATGTAGGTTCTTGATTGTGGGCATGTCCAGAACCAGGGGTCACAGTTTAGCCATTTAGGACTGAGATGAGGAGAATTTCTTCACCCTGAGTATTGAGCCCATAGAATTATCTACTACAGAAAGCAGTCAAGACTAAAACATTGTATGATTTCAAGAACGAGTTGGATGTAGCACTTAGGTCTCAAGGGATCAAAAGGATATGGGGGAAAAAGAGGAACAGCCTACTGAGTTGGATGATCAGCCATGATCATAATGAATGGTTGTGCAGGCTCAAAGTGCTGAATGGCTTTCACCTCCTCCTATTTTCTAAGTTTCTATGTATTTAGCCACAATCTGTAACCTCATGGCCCAGCATATTCCCCACTGAAATATTAAATCATCATTAATTTCCAGGCTTAATGGCAACAACAACTGCAGGACAGTGGTCAGGAACAGCACTCAACATACCTAAAAACAATGTGTCAACCTGGTGAAGATACCATACCATTTGGCCGATATTCTAAACAGCACAAACAGCATACAATGGACAGGGCTAAGCATTCTCACAACCAATGAATTAATTCTAAGCCCTGCAGTGCTGACACGTCCAGTCAAGAATGGTGGTGGACAATTAATTTCCCAAAGACTGATCCCATCCTCAATAATGGAGAGTACAGCACATCAGTGTAAAAGATAAGACTGATGCATTTGCATTCATATTCAACCAGAAATACTAAGTGGATGGTCCATCACTGTTTACGAGAGGCCCACTGAAGGCATAGGATACAGCAAAAGCTATGACAATGTTCCATCAATAATTCTAAAGGCTTGTTGTCCAGATCTTGTCCCCAGGCAGGCTGTACGAGTCCAGATACCTATGTGACAGTGTAGAAAATTGCTCCCTTGCAAAAGAAAATGCAGGACAAAACAAATTACCAGCCTATTAAACCATTCTGAATCATCAGTAAAGTTATAGAAGGGTCATCAACAACAATATCAAGAGGCATTTGCAAAAGAATAACCTGCTCATTAACATTCAGTTTGGGTTTTACCAAGGCCATTCTGCTCCTAATCTCATACAATCTCATCCAAACATGGACAAAAGTGTTGATCTCTAGACGGGAGACTGCCCTTGACATCAAGGCAACATTTGCCTGAGTGTGGCATCAAAGAGCCAGAGCAAAACCAGAATCAATATGAATCGGGAGTGAGGGGGGATGTCTCCATTGGTCTGAATATTAACCAGCACAGATAAAGAATGCTGTAGTTTCTGAAGGTCAATCATCTTCACCCTGGTCCATCAATAACCTTTTCTCCACCATAAGGTCAGAGTGGGGAGGTTCGCATTGATTGTTCAGTGTTCAATGCAATTTGTGACATCTCAGATACTGAAGCAATCTATGTCCACATGGGGCAAGACATGGCTTCAGGCTTAGGTTGATAAGTGGTAAGTAATATTTGTGCCACACAAGTGACCATCTCCAATGCCCATTGATATTCAGTGGTGGCCTGTTAATTGGCTGCCTGTTTGAAAATTTTCTTTAGGAACTTGTTGTGACGTCTGAGTAGGGAGGCCAGAGTTCAGCCCAGGGTTGGGATCATTATTCCAGGATTGATAAGAAGATTACACTCGAAAGGAATGCTTCAAAATTATTTTTTATTCCATACCAGGCAGTGCCATTGTATAGAAAACTGGTTGTCAACTGATGTCAAATTAATGTTCAGGACTGTTTCTAAAGTACTCTTATCATTGCATCTAATACTTGAGGTAGTAAAACCCTCTTATTTCATACAATACCATCACCAGGTTGTATTGTCATATTCGTAACATATCATAGATCATAAACTTGTCTTGACAGATCTACATGATAATGACAAGGTTGGCAGAAGTGTACTTGTAACACACGCTACAAGGACGGTGCTAGACAAAGTTAAAAGTGTACAATTTGTATGTTTTATGGCTTATTTCAGCTAGTACAGAAACTAACTAGACAAAAGTTTCTGCTAAGCTGTGTATCCATTTGTCAATCCATAGATTTGTGCACAGCCCAAACAAACATCAACCACTTAGGTTACCATGGCCATTTAAAAACATTAAAGGAGTTAAGCAATTAAATAAATTATCTATGCAGTACAGAAAGGGATCAGAAGATTAGGTGATCTACAATATTAGCTACTTGATGATTTATGGAATAGATAATTGATGTATAACTAAACATTGCCAACAATTTCTCAGAATAGCTATGACTACATAAATAACAATAGAAAAAATCACAGTAAATGAGAATGAGAAAAAAACTCTCCACTCACTAGTGTTATATCTAACACAAATGAAGATGGTTGAACTTGCAGTTGTCAGAGGCTAGTCTCTTAGTTGTAGGTTACAACTGCAGGAATGGCTCAGAATTATGCCCCAGCTCAGACGTCTTCAGTTGCTTCATCAGTGACCTATTCTCCATGATAATGTTGGAAATGGAGATGTTTGCTGATGATAGCTCAGTTCTTAGATCCATCCAGTTCCTCATTAGTCGATGCCCACATACATCAAGACTTGGAGAGCATTCAGGTTTAGGTGACAAGTGATATTGGTACAATCTAAGTGCAAACTCCAACCATTCACTTTTCTGGGAATTACAATGAACAAAATGAGTAAAAACCTGATTAGACCAGCTACTTAAATACATGAGATGCACAGAGGTTGGGTATTCTGTCAAGGGTAACTCATCTCCTGACTTCCTAAAGCTGTCCACTACCTATAAGACAAAGTAAGGGGTGTGATGTAATATTGTCCACTTGCCTGAATAAGTGCCTTTCCAACAACACTCAAGAAGATTGATGTCATCCAGCACAAAGCAGATTCCTTGATTGCCACCCAATCCACCATTTTAAACATATTGCTGCTATTGACTGTTGGTGAGTGTACCATACAAGATGGAGTAACTTGCCAAGGTTTCTTTGAGACCATCTTCCAAACCCCAACCACTTCTATTTAAAAGGAAAAGTGAAGCAGATACTTGGGAACATCCCTCCTGACTTGGACTTGTATTGTTCTTTCTTCATTGTTGTTAGGTCGATAACATGGAATTTCCTTTCTAACAGCTCTGTGACTTTACCAATACCACATGGACATCAGTGGTTTGAGAAGGCGGCTCAGACCATCTTCTCAAGAGTAATTACTCAGATTATGAATGCTGGTCTCCATAGTGATAGTGCCATCACATAGATGAATAATAGCATAAGTAGTATCCGATATAACTGTCCAATAATGTTGCATTGTTCCAAATGTAGAGATGACTGATCACATCCATTCAGGCAGTAGGTTTGTGCTTTTCCATCATTATCCATGAAGTATGGTTCATTCTCACTGGGCTGCCTGACTGAAAATGCTCACACTTCATCACTTAAGCTAAGCTTATGTAAGCTTTATAAATTGATTTTACTGAAAATGAGTTCATTTGTGAAAGTTCAAAGTTTATTAGGAATTCTTCTATTGAATTATTCCATACTGCCAGAACAGCAATTAATTCCAACAGTTGCAGGTTCAATAAATATATTGTTAAAAACTGTAAATATTAAAAATGTTGAAGAAGGTTCAGTATTCAAAAGCTTAAATCAGCAATGAATGATTCGTTGTTTATAGTTGGCATTCAATGCACTTGTTTCTAGCAAGATTCAGTCCATAAAGGCTACAAAATCCAATTGACATAAATTGTGTATCCTAAAATAAATTATAGGTCAGCTGTTGCTGTTGAGGGAATTTTACAGATTGGCAGGTTCAACTGCTAATCATAATAGGTAAGTATGAAATCACCATCTTTTTATATTTTTGACACTTTGGCATGTGATGTCTGAACAAAACTTTCATGAGCAGTAGATGATCTTCTATGGTACAACTTGCAGTAGTTAAGAGATAATCTATTTTTTACAGTCTGATGTCATACCAATACCATTGTAACCAAAGAATGTTAGATGTGTAGATCAGATATGTACTGACATGACTGACAATGATTCACTCCTCAGACTGTTTTATTATGGACTTTCCTGACCAACCCTGAGGAAGCGTCACTGGACTCAAAACGTTAACTCTGATTTCTCTTCTCAGACGCTGCCAGACCTGCTGAGCTTTTCCACCAACTTCTGTTTTTGTTTCTGACCCAAGTGCCAGACTGACCTTATCACAGCTGCTGGACTATTACTGGGCAATGGTCTCAATGTACTATGCCAGTATCCCCTGTTAAGGCTGTCTCCCTTGTCTGAGACCAACCCGCCTTAGACTTTGATACCTAGCCATTTGATTGATGAACATGCAGTGTATTTATGCCATATACGTGACAGGTGCATGATTGATGTAGCACAGTGCCATACAGCAACATGTCCACTCCTTGACTAATGACTGCTGACAATCATAATAAACTTCCTGTGCCTGCTAAACAGCAAGGTAAGACAGAATAATTGTGAACCTTTAAGCTCTGTCTGATGAGGCAAAGTGCAAAAGGGCAAGGCAAACATGCCATAAGCATCCAAGTAGGGCAAAGTGAGTAAGTGCCAAAGTAGCAAGTGAGGATCCCTGAGATGCATCCTGATCCAATCCAGGAATTGAGTGCTTTGAACAAAGTCCTGGCAGCAGAATTACAATTGAAGGTGCTGGTGAACTTCATAATGCAGCATTGAAGTGCAGAACTGCATTTTAACTTGGTCAGAGATGTGCCATGGATGGATGACTATGGGTGGTCACTGCTCAAAGAGCATTCCCTAGCACATTATTGACTGCTGACCAAGATGGAGACCCGGAGGGGCAGTGTACCCCCTCTGACTTTCATGTCAGGGATTGTCAGCATTTACTTTCTAACCAGCAAGTGAGAGAATAGGAAACTGCGTATTACTGTGGCAAGATTAGGTAATAATGACATGCAAATAGCACTCTTACTGTTTACTAGCAAGAATTTAACCCCACTGTTGATAACTTGGATACAGAACTTGACTTCTTTTCTTCAAGATTGGCTGAAATAAGATTCTCAATTGCACCCTATTTTTCCAACTGACTCGTCAATACTCACATTGTTCAGGAGCTGGGAAGAATCCACCATCTGCTTTCATAGTGTTGCTCAAGAGGTAAGTATTTCCCAGGAAACTAGGGATAATTCTTCTACCCTTCTTTGAAATAATGCCAACAGACCTTGTAGGCTCACCCGAGGGCAGATAGAGGACTGCAGTTTAACTTCTCGTCCAAAAGGCAGTGACAGTACAAAGCTCCCTTATGCCTGTACTAGAGAACGAACTTTGACATTCTCAAGTGAAACTTGAACCTACAACCTTTGGTGCAGTTGCATGAATGCTACATACTGAGCCACAGCCATCAGAAGATGAAAGATACAGACCAGTTTGATCAAAGTTTAGAAATTGATAGTTAACAAACTTCAATGTTTTTACACCATCGTCCTAAATATATTCAAATTGCAGTTGACTTTTCTTTAGATTATTGTGTCATTTGGAACCATATATGCAAGTTACCCATTTCATGCAGGTGATCTTTTACTGCTGACCAAACTACTTTTGTTCTTAAAACTTCGAATTTTTAAGATCTCTATTAATAATACTTCTTGAGTGGAAATTCTCCTACCTGCTTTGATGTTGCTACTAATCACTCTCAATTTATAATCCTCTTGTTTGGGATGCTTTTTTCAATTTACAAATGTCCATTTTTCCAAAATTGCCTAATCAAGACTTGCTATATAATTGTTTTAACAAGGTGTAGAGCTGGATGAACACAGCAGGCCAAGCAGCATCATAGGAGCAGGAAGGCTTGTTTTGTTCAGCACAATAGCTGTGTAAGTCAGACTAATATAGATGTTGCCTTCCATTTATGTTTAAAAGAGGGTTAAGTAATTCAATAAAACGTAATGAATGATTAAATGGGAAAACAGAAAAAACTGCTACTCAATTTAGGTAATTGTTTCTGAGATGATGGTTGGGATAGGCCCAATAATTCAATCCTCAGATGACTGAGTTCTGTACTTCAATTTTAAATGAAGAATTGCCGACTACTGGACATTTGGCAATTCTTTGCAAGTTGCCTCATGATGAAAGTGAAGAAGCTGTAATATATTGAACATCCCAGTTGTCCTTATATTTCCAGGACTGCAACTTCGTCCCTTCAGTGGTTGAAAATGCTCTCGACCACATCTCTTGTGTTTCCCACACCTCAGTCCTCACAGCCCCTCCCCGCAACAAAAACAAAGACAGAATCCCTTTCACGTATTACCCCACTAACCTCCAGATTCAACGTATTATTCTCCGTCACTTCTGCCACCTGCAATCTGACCCCACTACCAAGGATATATTTCCCTCCTCATCCCTATCTGCCTTCCAGAGGGACTGCTCTCTCCACGACTCCTCGTCTGCTCCACACTCCCCACTAGCCCCACCACTGCTAGCACTTTTCCCTGCAACCGCAGGAGGTGCTGCACCTGCCCCTACACCTCCCCCCTCACCTCCATCCCAGGCCCCCAAAAAATTTCCATATCAGGCAGATGTTCACCTGCACAACTGCTAATGAGGTCTACTGCATCCACTGCTCCCGATGTGGCCTCCTCTACATTGGTGAGACCAAGCAGAGGCTCGGAGACCGCTTTGTAGAGCACCTGTGCTCTGTTCGCGACAAAGGACAACACCTTCCAGTCATAAACCATTTCAACTCCCCCTCCCACTCCCTGGACGACATGTCCATCCTGGGCCTCCTCCAGTGTCACAACGATGCCACCTGGAAACTGGAGGAGCAGTACCTCACATTCCGCCTTGGGAGCCTACAACCCAATGGTCTCAATGTGGACTTTACTAGCTTCAAATTCTCCCCATGAACAACCCTGCCTCTCATCCCCGCCTCCTTGACCTGTCCAGCTTCTCTCCTACCTATCTGCTCCTCCCACCTCACTGACCAATGCCCACCATTGCCCACCTGCACTCACCTTTCACCACCCCACTTACCTTCCCCACCCCCTCCCCTCCTCTCTCTATTTATTTCAGAGCCCCCTACCCCTCCCCCATTTCTGATGAAGAGTCCCGACCCAAAATGTCAGTTTTCCGGTTTCTCTGATGCTGCCTGGCCTGCTGTGTTCCTCCAGCTCCACACTGTATTATCTCAGACTCCAGCATCGGCAGCTCTTGCTATCTCTCATATATTGCATCCTATTCAGTTTTTAAATTTCTATGCCTTGTTGTACAAGATAATGATATGAAAGGGTTAAGGTCGAGCAATATTAGTAATACATTACAAGCTTATCCATACAATGCTTACAATCAAAAGTGACTCAGTTTATATGGACTCGTTTGAGGATCAGACCGAAACAGGTGATCAGCCTGCTCTATCCTAACCTCCAGTCATTGATCAGTAACTCCCATTCCCAAACTACCTAGCTATCACTCTGAGGATTCCTTATACTCCTTTCCATGTATGCAAACCTGCATGATCAATCTTTGACACTGCCCAGTCTTCAGCAATTGATCAGTTGACCATTGGCAAACATCCCAAGTGTGTCACAGCTACCACGATTAGTTGACCTTTCACCTATTAGGACATCTGCTTATTTTCTTTGGAGGGAAGCTTATTTCTGGTTTTAACAAACCTCAGCCCTACTCCAGCCTGCTCATATAGTTTATTTCCTTGCAGCTTTTGTATCGTCCAGTCAACCGTATGAAATTTATACAGCATGGTCCTGTGGTCAACCGCAATTCGTTTTGCTGGTAAACGGTCACCAGCTCAGTCCATCTTCTATTGAATTGTAACAATCAAACATACATAACCCTTCAGAAAAATGCACGAAGCACTTAGAGATGGCCCAGTGACTTTCTAATGATTATGTCATCACCTGACTGATTGACCTTTCTATGGGGCAAGATACATTCCTTTTTCTCATTTTGGTTAACCCAACAAATGTAATGCTATCACCTAGAGAGGAAAGATTAGTGTCAGCATGTTACGTAAGATACGAAGGCCTTACCTTCATAATTGAAGCACTTCTCTATCTTCTTTGGTATCATAGTTACTGAAGGTATCCATTACAATATTCACATATTATCTTTGAACAGCAGTCTATTTAATACTATTATAGATATTGTTTACTGAAACAGTACTCCCACTTATCAGTAGTAAACTCATGGAGCACAGTTCCTGCAGTGATGATGGCCTGAAGATTTTCAACTATTTCTTGTTTAGGGCTCTTAATAGTGTTGTCTTACTGCTTCAAGGGCTGTCTATGCTAATAAGCTCAGGACCAGGATGACCCCATATGACCAGCAGCTCTCAGAGGTCCAAGCAGCAGCAGCATGCTAGAATAAGGATATATGTCTACATTGCTCTGTAACTGCAAATTATCAGTATGTTTGCTAAATAAACTATTCAAAGAATTTGGCTAAATTAAACCTACGCTATTTATCAATCTAGTGTGAGAATGATACTTCTGTGCTAAAGAACAAACCACAAGAATACAATAGCTAGTGGTCCAAGGGTCTTGTGGCACAGTGGTAGAGTCCCTACTTTGAGATCAGAATGTCCAGATTCAAATCCCACCTAGTCTGGAAGTTATGTCATAACATTACTCTTCGTGTTGATTAAAATTACTTGAGGGTAAGGCACAGTGGTTGTGTGCCCACCTCTGAGACAGATAAGCCTGCATTCTAGTCATACCTACCCCAGATATGTATCACAACATGTCTGAACAGGTGTTGGTAGAAATATCTACATTAGATTTTGGCCATTGGACTGTTGATTGACTGAGCTGAATATTGCTTTTAACCAACCTGGACCTGTAAGATTCCCTTTTGAATAGCAATTGGGACAAAAAAAAGATCTTTGCTCAGTGGTCACTGAAGCCAATTGTACATTCATTCCATTCCCTTGAGTGAGATCAGTTAACTTTTTATAGAGCAGGACTCTTACAGGAAACATTCTGAGCAATTATCAAGGTGATAGATTATGACAGAAATCAACAAGCACAGAACTTAACTCACTCAGAGATAGTAAGAACGGCTGATGCTGGAGCCAGAGATAACACAGTGTGGAGCTGGAGGAACACAGCAGACCAGGCAGCATCAGGGGAGCAAGGAAGCTGACGTTTTGGGTTGGGAGCCTTCTTCTCTCCAGCTCCACACTGTCTTATCCGTATTAGCGCAGAATTTAATCTTTAATGCATTAGCATCATACAACAAGATGCAATGATAGGTTTCTAATGATAGGTTTCTAATGAAGTTTAATCCAGAATAGTAAAGTACACAATGCACCATACTCTCACCATAGGATCCTGACCCGAAATGTTAGCTTTCCTGCTCCTCTGATGCTGTCTGGCCTGCTGTGTTCCTCCAGCTCCACACTGTGTTACCTCTGACTCCAGCATCAGCAGTTCTTACTATCTCTGATACTCCCATCAGCAATCTTTAGCAATCCAGATTCCTAACCATTCATATCCTCACATACTAACCACCGTCATATACTGGCCACTGTTGCAAGATTCACATCTCAGAGCTTCCAAAGATTACCAGCTGTGACAGGTACGTCATCCAAATACAATGCGTATATTCACTGGCATTCTTCTCTGACTCTTTCAGGACATAGTAGTGCATAACAGAAGACTGAAGCGAAGGATTAATGGAAATGGTTGTTAGCATATATTAGCATAGCATAGCATTCTTTTAGCATATAAAAGACGATTTGGAAGCATTGTTTTTTAAGTAATATGAAAGGTATCGGGTTGAGTCAGCATGGCTTTGTCAAGGGGAGGCCATGTCTGACAAATCTGTTAAATTTCTTTGAGGAGGTGACGAGCAAGTTAGACAAAGGAGAGCCAGTGGACATTGGATTTCTAGAAGACGTTTGAAAAGGTGTCATGAGGGAATCTGCTAAATAAGATAAGAGCCCATAGTGTTAGGGGCAAAGTGCTGGCTTGGATAGAGGATTGGCTGACTGGCAGAAGGCAGAGAGTGGCAACAAAGGAGTCCTTTTCAGTATGGCAGCTGGTGACTACGGGAGTTCTGCAGATTTCTGTGTTGAGACCATAACTATTGATGTTATACATTAATGATCTGGATGAAGGAACTGAGGGAATTGTTGCTAAGTTTGTAGATGACACAAAGATAAGTGGGGGGACAGGTAGTGTTGAAGAAGCGGGGAGACTGCAGGAAGATTTGAACAGGCTAGGAGAGTGGGCAAAGCAGTGCCAGATGGAATATAATGTGGGAAAGTGTGAGGTTATGCACTTTGGTAGGAAGAATAGAGGCACAGACTATTTTCTCAATGGGAAAATGCATTGGAAATCTGAGTACAAAGGGATCGAGAAGTCTTAGCTCAGGATTCACTTAAGGTTAACATGCAGGTTCAGTTGGCAGTTAGGAAGTCAAATGTAATGTTAGCATTTATTTCAAGTGGGCTAAAACACAAAAGCAGGATGAACTGCCAAGGCTGTATAAAGCTCTGGTCAAACCACATTTGGAATAATGTGAGCAGTTTTGGGCCCTGTGTATATGAGGAATGATATACTAGCCTTGGTGGGGGTCTGGAAGAGATTCACAAGAATGATCCCAGGTATGAACGGCTTGTCATATCTGGGGCAGTTGAAGTTTTGGGGTCTGTACTCAATGGAGTTTGGAAGGATGAGGGGATATCCAGTTGAAACTTGCAGAATACTGAAAGGCCTGGTTAGAGTGGCCATTGAGAAGATGTTTCCCATTGTAGGAAAGACTAGGACCCAAGGGCACAACCTCAGAGTGAAGAAACAACCCTTTAAAACTGAGATGAGGAGGAGTTTCTTCAGCCAGAGAGTGATGAATCTGTGGAACTCTTTACGATTCAAAGCTGTGGAGGCCAAGTCATTGAGTGTATTTAAGAAACAGATAGATAGGTTCTTGATTAGTAAGGAGGGCAAGGGTTACAGGGAGAAGGTGGAAGAATGGTGTTGTGGAACATATTAGCCATGATTGAATGGCAGAGCAGACTTGATTGGCCTAGAGGCCTAATTCTGCTCCTATCTTATGGTTTTATGGCTATATATACTTAGCATTGTGAAGGTGACAGAACATGACACTGAGGTTTTGGCAAGAGGTGTCTCTAAAATCATCCAGGATAATAGCATGTTTCTGAATTCTGAAATCCCACTTCACAATCTGGAATGAAGTACAAACCACAGACATTTTAACCATACACCTTTTGGTTTCCACCCAGCCAGCCCACTGTTGTATTTCTAAAATGCCTCAAGAGTTACGCAGAGATCACACTGTCATGCTGCAAAAGGACACAGTTCAGCAAAATGGAGACTGATACCTGATATAGGGGGTGTCCTCAGCCCCTTACTGTACTCCTTGTACACCTACGACTGTGTTGCCAAATTCCAAACGAACGCCATCTACAAGTTCGCTGACGACACCACCGAAGTGGGACGGATATCTAACAATGACAAGTCAACATACTGAAGGGAGATAGAGGGCTTGGTGACGTGGTGCAATGAAAACAATCTGTCTCTCAATGTCAGCAAAACTAAAGAACTGATCATCGATTTCAGAAAGAAAGGAGGAGAACACGCCCATATCCACATCAACAGAACTGAGGTTGAGAGAGTGAAGAGCATCAAGTTCCGCAGAGTGACAATAACTGATGACCTGTCCTGGACTTCCCACATAAACGTGACAGTCAAGAAGGCACCACAATGCCTCTTCTTCCTCAGGCAGCTCAGGAAATTTGGCATGTCCATAAGGTCCATCGCCAACTTCTACAGATGTGCCATTGAAATCATACTGTCTGGGTGCATAACAGCCTGGTATGGCAACTGCTCTGCCCAGGATTGTAAGAAACAATAGAAGGTGGTGTGCACAGCTTAGACTATCATGGAAGCCAACAGTCCAGCCCTGGACTGTATTTACACGGCTCGCTGCCATGGAAAGGCAGCCAACATCATCAAATGCCCATTGCACCCTGGTAATGACCTCCTACAACCTCTTCTGTCAGGCACAAGATACAGAAACCTGAACACACTCACAAGCAGGTTCAGGAACAGCTTCTTTCTGGCTGTTAAATAGACTCTAGCCTCAAATAATGTAACCTGTAATGTAACCTGTATATCACTAAGTCATTTTGATCTGTACTTCCTTTGCTTGCCGTAATCTGCCTCTGCCACTTGTAAACAAAGCTTTTCACTGTATTTCAGTACACGTGACAATAAAATCAAAATCAAAATCATTAGTCCACATGCCATGACACTGTGATGATGTCACTGGCATGCCACTTAAAAACGTGTATCACATATCTGCTCAGAGACATAACATTACATGTCCTGACACCTTTAAAGAGATATGTACATATACACCAAGGTCTCTGCACTTGCAGACTCTTTAGAGCAAGTTCCCTTTATTTTACACAGTCTCTCCATGTTCTTTCTACAAAATGTATTACTTCACACTTCTCCAAATTAAACTTCATCTGCCACCAACTTGTCCATGTTCTTTCAAAGTTCTACACTGAACTCTTCACAGTTTACAATGCTTCCAAGTTTTCAATCATCTCAAAACTAGATCACTTGTATAAATCAGGAAAAGCAAGGGCCTCAATACTGACTCCTGCAAAACTCCACTACAAACTTTTCCACGGTCCAAAAAATATCCATTAAACATTGCTCTCTTGTTTCCTATCACTTGGCTAATATTGTATCCACAATATTACTGTCTATTAAATTCCATGAGCTATAACTTTTTTCAAATCTGTTGTACGATACTGTGTGGAACTCCTGTAGGAAGTCAACATGTGCCATATCAACAGCATCACCCGAATCAACCCTCTCTGTTACCTCTCCAAAGTGCTCCAACAAGTTAGTCAAACATGATTTTCCCTCACAAAATTCACTGTGGCTCTCCCCAGTTAATCCACATTTTTCCATCTGACTATTAATTGAATCCTGAATGGTTGTTTGATGAAGTTACACCACTATCAAAGTTAAATTGGCTGGTCTGTAATTGATGGGAAAATCCTTACACACTTTTTGAACAAGAGCATAATATTTACATTTTCTAGTCTTCTGGTGCCACCCGAATTCAGGGAAAAGTGTAAGAAAATGGCCAGTGCCATAATCTCATACTCTCATTTCCTTTGATGTCCTTGGATGCATCTCATCCTGTCCCAGTGTTTTGTCCAATTGCTTATCCAATATTCCTCCTTATCAATTTTTAATGCCTCTACTGTCACCAGGACCTAGATAACATTTGCTTACTTGGTAAAGACAGATTTAACTGAGTAACTTAATACCTCAGCCCCTGCCTCCATGTGTAAATCACAGTTTTAGTCCCTAATCATCCCTACTCCTTTTACTATTTATATGCCCACCACCCTCTGTGTGAAAAATTTTCCTGCACTTCTCCCCTAAATTTTCCCCCTCTCACCTTGAACCTGTCCCCTCTTGTATTTGACCTCTCTGCACTGGGAAAAAGCCTCTGACTATCCACCCTATCTATTCCTCTCATAATTTTATAGACCTCTATCAGGTCACCCCTCAGCTTCTGTCTTTCCGGTGAAAATAATCCAAGTTTGCCCAACCCCTCCTAATAACTAAAACCCCTCCAGACCTGGCAACATCCTGATAAACCTTCTCTGTTCCCTCTCCAAAGCATTCACACCCTTCTGGTAGTCTGGCAACTAGAACTGCATGCAATATTTCAAATGTGGCCTAACTAAAGTTTTATACAGCTGTAGCATTACTTGCCAACTTTTATATTTGATGCCCTTGCCAGTGAAGGCAAGCATGCTCTATGCCTTCTTGATGACTTTATCCAACTGTGTTGCCACTTTCAGGGATCTGTGGGCCTGTACGCCCAGATCCCTCTGTATGTCAATGCTCCTAAGGGTTCTTGCATTTATTGTATAATTCATACCTGAATTTGATCTTCAAAAAATGCATCACTTCGCATTTGACTGTGTTGATCTCCATCTGCCATTTCTCTGCCCAAATCCGCAATCTATGTAAATCCCACTGTATCCTTTAACACCCTAAGCCAAAACAGATGCAAAGATTATCAGTTAAGGCCCCAGCTATTAAATCACTTTGCTCACACAATGTCCTGGGATAGATCCCATCTGGCCCTGGGGTCTTGTCTACTGTTATACATTTCAAGACACCCAACACTTCCTTCTTCAGTATGTGCACCTGCCGGAGAGTATTCACACACCTTTCCTCAATCTCAACATCCCTCATGTTCCTCTTTTTGGTGAATACTGATGTAAAGTACTCATTAAGGATCTCACTCATTTCCTCTGGCTCCACACATAACCTTTCTCCTTTATCCTTGAGTGGACCTACTCTTTCCATAGCAACCATCTTGCTCCTAATATATGTATAAAATGCCTTGGGATTCTCCTTAACCTCTCCTGGCCAAGGACGTTTCATAGCCCTTTTTAGCCCTCCTAACTCCCTGTTTGAACTCCTTCCTATTTTCTCCATATTCTTCAAGGGCTTCATCTGTTTTCAATTGCCTAGACCTTAGGCATGCTTCATCCTTTTTTGACTAAGCTGATAATTTCCCCTGTCATCCAAGGTTCCTGAATGCTGCCACTCCCTCCTTGCTTTTCACAGGAACATGCTTAATCTACACTCTTATCAACTGGTCCTTAAAAGACTCACATGTCAGATGTGGATTCCTCTTCAAAACAGCCACACCCAATCCACATACTCCAATTCTTGCCTAATTTCAAAGTAGACCTTCCCCCCATTTAACCTGCATCTGAGGTCCACTCTTGTCCTTATCCATAAGTATCTGAAATCTTACAGAATTACGGCCCCTATTCCCAAAGTGCTCCCCCACTGAAACTTTGATCACCTGGCTGGTATTATTTCCCAATACCACGTCCAGTATGGCCCCCTCCCTTTTTGGTCTAAATACCGTTTCAAAAAGCCATCTTCAACACACCTATCAAATAGCACCCCATTCAAAACCCTGGAACTAAATAACTCCCAGTCAATATGGGGGAAGTTAAAATCACTCACCACGACAACCCTATTATTTTCACATCTTTCTAGAATCTGACTACATATCTCTTCGTCTATCTCCTACACCCTTCCAATTCCTGAGTTCTACCCATAATGCCTCATTGCAAGGTCCCTCCAGGGTGAGATCACTCAAAAGATCTGTGATATGTTACCTAACCAGTAATGCAACGCCTCCACCTCTTTTGCTTCCTCCTCTGTCTTGTCTAAAACATCAATATCCCAGAACATTAAGCTACGAATCTTCTCCCCCTTTCAACCATATCTCTGTGATAGCAACAACATCACTATTGCATGCATTAATCCAGGCTCTAAGTAAAATCAGAGAAAAAAACTGCAGCTGTTGTAAATCAGAAACAAAAACAGAAATTGCTGGAAAAGTTCAGCAGGTCTAGCAGCATCTGTGGAGAGAAATCAAAGTTAACATTTTGGGTCAAGTGACGTGTCCTGTTCTGAGGAATGGTCACTTGACCCGAAACGTTAACTCTGATTTTTCTCTGCAGATGCTGCCAGACCTGCTGAGCTTTTCTAGCAATTTCTGTTTTTGAATCCAGGTTCTAAGTTCATCTGTCTTACCTGTTATACTTCTTGCATTGAAGCAAATACAGTCCAAGCCACCAGGCCTGCTGAGCTCAGCAACTTCTCCCCGACTCCTCTTGCTCTTAGCTATATTTGCCTTAGTCTCATACTCTTCCTCAGACTCTATACTTACTTATCTGCTGTTCTGTTTCCCACCACCAAACCACCCCTCCCCCCTCCACCACACTAGTTTAAAACCTCCCAAGCAGCAATATCAAACCTCTCCGCCAGGATATTGGTGCTCCCCTCCCCACCACAGTTTAGGTGCAACCCATCCTTCTTGTACAGGTCCCACCTTCCCTGGAAGACGTATTTGAAACCCTCTTCCCACGCCAGCTCTTTAGTATTCAGTTGTATTGTATCTCTGTTCCTAGCCTCAGCAGCACGTGGCATCTTGAGATTACTACCCTAGAGGTCCTGCTTTTAGTTTACCACCTAATTCCCTGAATTGTCATTGCAGGACCTTGTCGTTGGTCCTACCTACATCATTTTAGCCAATATGAACAATGACTTCTGTCTGTTTACCCTTCTGTTTCAGGATGCTCTGTATCTGCTCAGAGACATCCATGACCTGGGCACCAGGGAGGCAATATACCATCATGGAGTCTCTCTCTCCTGGTTGCAGAAGTGTCTATCTGCCTTCTGCCCCCCCCCCCCTCCGCAACTGCACGCCCCGCCCCCGACTATTGAATCTTCAATTACTATTGCCCAATTGTGATTGGTCCGTCACTTCTGTACAGCAGATTCAGCTGTGATGCCACTGTTCTGGCTGCTGCGGTCACCTGATGGGCCAGCCCCCTCATCAATACCCAAAATGGAATACTTATTTGACAGGGGGACAGCTGCAGGGGTCTCCTGCATTGACTGCCAGCCCTGTCTAGCAGTCACCCATCTATCTTCCTGTACCTCGGATATGACCACGTTTCTACAATGATGCTGTCTGCCATTGTGTGCTCCTTGGTGCCTTTGTTTTTCTTTATTCATTTACGGGAGGAGGGCATCACTTGCCAGGCAGCATTTATTGCCCATCCCTAATTGCCCAGAGGGCAGTTAAGAGTCAAACACATTGCTTTTGGTCTGGAGTCACATGTAGGCCAGACCAGGTAAGGATGGCCATTTCCTTCCCTAAAGGGCATTAGTGAACCAGATGAGTTTTTCCAACAATCGACAATGGATTCATGGTCATCCAGATATTTAGTGAATTCAAATTCCACCATCTGCTGTGGCAGGACTTGAACCCAGGTCTCCAGAATGATATCTGGGTCTCTGGATTAACAGTCCAGCAATAATACCACTAGGCCATCGCCTCCAACTGCCACTGAAGCCAATCCAGCAACTGAAGCTGTGCCCTGCAGATGTAATTACAGGGATGCTCTCAGCTTATTTGATTATGATCTTGTGAAGCAGCATGGGATGTGTTGTTATGTTAAAAGTACTACAGTATTACAAACTTTTCTTTAATGTTGATTGCACCTATTTAAGGAAGGATAAAAACTAACGTGATCATTTTCTAATTACCACTATTTAAAATGTAACACAAAATCACCCTAATGTTTGCTATGGTTCCCAATCTTCAAAGCCCAGGTTCTCACTTGAAGCATGATCATCTGGACATGGCTGCAAGTATCCATTGAACCAAATCCCAGCAGGGATTCACAACTTCAGGAGAGTTAGGAAGCAAAGGGGAGAAATTACATAAAAATGACTTGGGTGTATTTCCTCAGTTTTTCTTTCTGTTCCCTCACTGTACCATTAGTGAATGTTCAGCACAAGCCCATGTAACTGTCATTCCAGTGAACTTTTACCAAAGCCACAACAGCGGCGTGGGAGAAGTGACAAGAAAATTCCTGGTAGCTATGAATATAGAAAGATAAATAAACCAGAGGGGTAATTTCTCTTTCTACAGTATGACATTCCTAGAACTGTATAAAAACTGAAAGAACTGTGGATGCTGGAAATCAGAAACAAAAACAGGAAGTTGCTGGAAAAGCTCAGCAGGTCTGGCAGCATCTGTGGAGAGAAATCAGAGTTAATGTTTCGTGTCAGGTGACCTGTCTTGAGTAGTGATGTTATCTAGGAAAATGTTCGTTTTTACACAGAAGATGGGATGGGGGCAGGGTGTAAAGAGTGACTGATAGGAGGGGTTAGAGCCCAAAGAGAGTAAAAAACAGTTGGACAGATAAAAGAGTGGATAATGATCAGTTTAGGAGAATGAATAGCTACTAATGGGAACTTTTAATGGCTAATAATGGGTTGTGTGTAATAGCAGACCATATGATAATAAAGTCTGGTGTTTGGGGGTTGAGGTGAGCACATGGGAGAAAGTGCCTGAGGCCCTAAAATTGTTGAACTCAATACTGAGTCCAGAAGGATGTAGTGTTCCCAAGCAGAAAATGAAATGCTGTTCTTTCAGCTCTGCTGGAGCAGTGCAGCAAGCCTGAGACAGAGGTATTGGCCAGGAAACATAGTGGTGTGTTGAAGGGGCAGGTAACTGGAAACTCAGGGTCTTTTTTGCAGGTATAACGTAAATGTTCTGCGAAGCGTGTACCCAGTCTATCCTTCATTCTCCAATGTAGAAGAGACCACATTGTGAGCAACGGATGCAGTAGGTTAGATTTAGTGACATGCAGGTAGAGCGCTGCTTCATCTGGAAGGCATATTTCGGCACTTGTATACTGAGGAGAGATGTGTCACATCTTCTGCAGTTGCAGGGGAAGGTGCCATGGGCCTGTGCGAGAGTGCTGGGATTGACCTGGAGAAAGCAGTCTTTGCAGATGGCTGACAGGGAGGGGAGGGGAATATGTGTCTCCTAGCTGGTCTGTTATCCACTCCTTTGTCTGTTCAGTGGTTCTCTCTCTTTGGGCTCTATCTCCATCTTTTGTTTACTCCTTACCCCCTCCCACAACCCTATCTTCTACATAAACAACAACTTTGTCCTATCTACCAGCAGCCCTGAGGAATAGTCGCCTGACCTGAAACATTAACTCAGATTTCTCTCCACAGATGCTGCCATATCATCTGAGATTTTCCAGTAATTTCTGTGTTTACGTCTAGAACTGTACACACTGAAAATGTTTCATTTTCTCAAACCCTAACAAGGAAAGGATTTTTGTGATATAAGTACCTTGATCTTCATGATCCAGTCTACATCTGTCTCTGAAAAAGAGACGCATGAACCAGTCATCTCACTAGATACTGATGTGGTTGATTATTTTTACAGTTTTGAACTGTACTGTTGCAATTCTCAGAACTACCTTCACAAAATATACCATTTAGAGTTAAAGTGTTACTCAGTATACTCAAACATAGTGACAGACTACACTGAAAATGTTGCAGCTGTCTAGAATGAGGTCTGTAGTAGCACCCCTGCAGGATTAAAGACTGTACTTAAATTGGGGATATTATTACTGCATAGTTTTGATGAATCACTCAGCTCTTGCTAACCACTTAAACTAAAAATTTGGTCAGAGTAGCCAATAAATAATGGTTAGACAATCTGATGAGTTCTAGATCTCAAAATTCACTCCATCATCATTACTGAGCTATCAGATAGGAATGTAGTAGTGGTGATAATTTTGAAAATATGTTAATTAAATTAATGTGTGCATAAATAGAACACACACCAGACTGAAATAATCCATGGAAAAACAAACCGCTGATACCACAACCACCATAACTGACTTAATCCTGTGGTTCTGGTGAACATGTGGCTAATATCTCAAGTGGTTCATTTTTCCATAAGCTGTATCCTTTGTGTCTGATATCTCAAGTTTGCAATATCCCCGAAGATTTAATGCAGCTAAATAATTTAAAAGTATTTATTTCCCATTCAAATAATTATTGCTAACGTAGTTGTGGCATTCTTTATTTAAACATTACCATTTGAATCAGCCATTATAATTCAAGTAGGTCAGTGCCTGTAATCTTGCAGTAGTTTACCAGACCTTCCATTCTTAAATACCTCAAGAGATTGGGTTGTGTGCTTATCACTGTGAATACTATACCAGAGAGATAAATGCAAATTGGCTAAGATTATTCAGATTTCATTATAGATGCACTTATCTTTAAATATTTTTAAAGTCAAGGGTCTCTTAAAGATGAAGAGTGTAAAGATTTAATTCAGAGTAAAGACAGGAAGGATGCTGTGGTTCTGCTCACAACATGGAAACTAACAATCACTGTGATCAGTTTCCATAAGTGCATCTTACTTACATTAATCCCTACCTGACATGCACTATTGATCTGCATTGGCTAATATTTATGTCTTTAACTTCTAAGTTGCTTCATTTGATGTGAGAAGTTACCATGCTACAGATTATCATTAATTTAACTTTAACTTCTATTGTAATGCTGAGCAACGTGAGTACATCTCCATATAGCGAGGATAAACTGGAATCTGTTCACTGGGAAAGATGTAAAACTGGAATCCTGAGACATCCAGTAACCAATGGCTGTCAAAGAATTACTCTATAAGAGAGCTGTCTTATGCTTCTTTACTTTGTATATGTTGTGTTCTTACAGGAACAATATTGCACAAAAATATTTTAACACTGCAGTGTTTTTCTGTACCCTACAATTCATTTGCACTTGCACTCTTCACCAAATTTCATTGGTTTTATGATAAAACATCTACTTTTAACTAATTAAAGAATTGTTTAAAAAAAAGCATTGAAAAGCCTCTTTGGGTGTAATGGAAAATTCACCACAAACCATACTATAATTGGTAAACAGGAAGTGAGTTTACTGTGTGATAGTATATAGTAGCCAGTTCAAATCATCAGGGCCTTTTGGAGACATAATACAAAGGACACGGTAGCGTGCATATATTACTTAGTACTTATATCACACTTTTGTGGAGGTTGTTAAATAGGTAAATATTGTTAGGTGCTTTGAGAATCTGATCACTAGGCACTGCAGCCTCGAATAAACTCAGGTAAACAGGTAAGATGTATTTATCATATATAGTTATATTACCAGAATAAACTTTTGGTCATTCATTTTAGTTGTTTAAAATAAGTATGAATAATTAAAATGTGCTGTAATACAAATACAGCATGGTGTCGACTAAGATTTACACATTTTAAGCATTTAATTCCACTTTATTTTGTCATATCATTTGAATTGACTGTTTATCAGGAGACCGACTGAAGTCCTTAATTTTATAAAAGTTAGTAACACTGGCTAGCATGGTTAGCACTGTTGCCTCACAGTGCCAGGGACCCAGGTTCGATTCCAGCCTCGGGTGACTGTGCAGAACTTGCACATTCTCCCGTGATTGTGTGGGTTTCCTTTCGGTCCTTGGGTTTCCTCCTACACCCCAAAGATGTGCAGGTAGGGTGGATTGGCCATGCTAAGTTGCCCATAGTGTGGTTGTTGGCTTAGTGACTGAGCTGGCTCGTTATTGTACAATTGCCCATGGTGTCCAGGAATGTATAGAAATGGTGGATAAGCCATGGGAAATGTGGGGTTGAAGCGGATCTAGGTGGCACGCTGTTCAGAGGGTTGGTGCGGACTCAATGGGCCGAATGGCTTGCTTCTGCACTGTAGGGTTCTATGATTCTATTCAAGCACATTTTAAAGCTACTGAAGGCAACTATGATTAGAAAATGAATTCTGGAGCAGAACAGTTCAAATACAAATGCCTCTTTATACTTTTTCTAACAGTTCAGTTAGAACAAACATGAACTAGAAATATTTACCTCTGAATGAATTAGTAGTGAGAGTGACATTAACAGGAGAAATGTCCTATATCTTTTTGCATGTTGAAGGCCAGCTCTAAGACTCGAGCACATAGCTGATACTCCAGTGCAGTGCTAAACAATGTGCTACTGTTAAAAAGGCGCTGTTTCTTGGATAAGGTATTAAACTAAGGCCCATTTATCCTCTCAAGTGAGTGTTAAATGTCTCATGGCACTGTTCAGAAATAAAGGGGCTCCTTGCTGTGTTCTGATCAAAATTTAGCCGTTAATAACGAAGCAAAACAAAAACATTTGTTGCTTATAATCGCATTTTATTGGGCCTAACCCTATGTAATTTGATTGCCATTTCTTAGAATTACAAACCTAACTTGTATGTATGAAGAACAACGTAGTATTTCATTCCAAAGCATTCCACAGGTATGTTATTACATAAAGTTCTTTTGATAACATTCAACAGTGACCACACTTTCAAAATTATTTTCTTGACTGTGAAAGAATTGAAGACTCCAAAGACTCATAAAATGCGCCGTGTGAATGCAAGTTTGTCCTTTCTTAAAATGACACAGTGGACAATGAATTAAATTAGTTCCAAGCAGGTTAAACGCAGAATTTCTTTTGCATCATTCAAAATCCTTTCTGCATGAGAGAAAGCATAAATATTGGACATTGCATGAAGACACAAGCTGCAAGGAACATTCTGACATTAACAGTATTGTTGAAGTAAGTTGAAATATGTGACCTTATATTTTAAGCTCTGCAAAATGATTCCACATTTGATTAAGAAAAGGATTTTGCAGGCTGGGAATTGTACTTTTAATGTGTATGTTCTGCTAATTTTTAATGAATGTATTCCATATTATTAATTTGGCTACATTTCCAAGTGCTGATTTTATTTTATTTATTTTGTATTTAATAAAAAAGTCCATAGTACAGTTTATTATGGAACATTCAGAAACTGGTTCCTAGAATTTTCTATTCTCATCTTCATCCCATTAAATACAATCCTAAAACTTTCATCGTCAAGTCAGTAAACTGTAATTAATGGATTTCTATTAAAAAGAACTGACTGAACAACCTGAGCTCATGATAAGGAGGGAATGTAAGTCACAAATGGAGATCCCAGACTGATGCCTGCTCTCTATTGAATGACTGGCATGGTGCCAATTTGTGACAATCAATAAGAGATAGGATTGGCTGGGTTATAGTTAAAATACAAATTGATATCTACTAAACAGTGTTTCAACAGTGTGATATGTGGACCAAAAGTGTTAAAAGAAATAGATTCAAGTTTTACCTACTTAACATCAGCAACTGAGCTTAGAGAGCAATCCTAGTTGACCATAGGGTAAGTGACCATAGAAATACAAGTATTTTCTTTCAAAGATATTCAAACTGATATGCAATGTCAAATGTAGATTGACGAATAGTTCCAAATCTATTTAATTGATAATGACGCAGTCTTAGTACAAATCAAGAATGATAATGGTGCGAGAATTATGCGCAAACTGATTCGGATCTTCTGCCTTATTTTTAAAACAGTCAGTAAACTAGTAATATTCGTTATTGTGGCCTTCTTGATTGACAAATGTGATTTCAGTTCATGCATGGAGTTTTACACAATTATTGTACAAGATCTTCTGAGTACCACAATTATGTGCATTACTAGACTGTTTTGCACAGACACTGATCTGCATATTTTATATTAATTAACAAACTATGGCCATGATTTCTTCATTGGATTTTTCCAAATGTGTTGGTTTATGTTGCTTGAATGGCATACATAATTCTCATCATTTACATACCGGTGTAGACCGTTTGCAGTCAGGCCGCCAATTGAAATTCTATACAATTGTCACTCAAGAAATATATTTTTTGTCTTTTTCTTTGACCATTGCAAATGCTAATTGTACTTTTCCTGGGTTTTATATTCCCCTCTGCAACTTAACTAGCTCACTTCAGAAATTTCCATGATCCCATATTTGTCTAATATTAATATGATTTCACATAGCATGCTTCCTTCTGTCTCACATTATTGCTCAGTCTGTCATCCATCACCTATAATACACTGAAGCATTTCATAATTCACCTTTTTCTGATATTGTATTTCATATTTTCCTTTACTCAGTTGCTTGTTATGAGCTCATGTGAAGCATTTTCTACTTCTCATACAAGTCCATCTTGAAATGATGATTTGTGACTTATCAAGCACAGAAGTTGTGCTTGACTTACAAAGTATTCCAGCATTTTATGTTTTTCTATAAATCTTTTTGCTCTGCGTAGCATTTCTTAAAGGGATGACTTTATCAGAAATCAATGCTTCATTGTGATTTCTTAAGGAATTCCAATGACCGTAAAGTCAAATAAAATTGCCAAAAAAAAAGTTAAAAAATAACATGCCTTCTTCTGTTCATTACTACATTGCTATGTGTTTCTCATTAGGTTCTCACATGGCTTAACTTGCAATCAACCAAAACAGAAATGGCTTGCACCACAAAAATTGAATTCTGAATCTAGAGCAGCAAAGTTAATTTGGACAGTGAATCTGTTGCTGTTAAATTGCATTAAGCTACATTAAATCAACGACAGATAAATAGGCCCTGCATACATATAACCAAACTGCATATTCTGACTATAACTATAGCTTTGTTAGCACCATTATATTGTGGCTAAAGTAATGTCAAAAACAGTGATTATTTTTCTGTATTATTTGCTCTTTATATATCTCAAAATTATAGAGTTACAGAGCCATAGAGTCGTACAGCACAGAAACAGACCGTTTGGTCCAACTTGTCCGTGCCGACCAGGTATTCGAAATTAATATACTCTGATTTGCCAGCATTTGGCCTATATCCCTCTAAACCCTTCCAATTCATATACCCATCCAGATGCCTTTAAAATGTTGTCGTTCTACCAACCTCCAACACCGCCTCTGGCAGCTTATTCGATACACGCACTACCCTCTGCATGACAAAGTTGCCCATTAGGTACCTTTTAAATCTTTCCCCTTTCACCTTAAACCTTTGACCTCTAGTTTTGGTCTCCCCTACCCTGGGAAAAAAGACCTTGGCTATTCACCGTATCCATGCTCCTCGATTTTGTAAACCTCTATAAGGTCACCCCTCAGCCTCCGATACGCCAGGGAAAATAGCCCCAGCCTATTCAGCCTCTCCCTGTAGCTCAAACTCTCCAACCCTGGCAACATTCCTGTAAATCTTCTGAGCCCTTTCAAGTTTCACAACATGTTTCCTATGGCACGGAGACCAGAAATGAATGCAGTATTCCAAAGTGGCCTCACCAATGATCTGTACAGATGCAACATGACTTCTCAACTCCTAAACTCAATGCACTTACCCAGAAAGGCCAATTCTTCACTACCCTGTTTATCTGTGACTCCACTTTCAATGAATTTGCGCTCCAAAGTCTCTTTGTTCATCAACACTCCCCAGGGCCTTACCATAAAGTGTGTAAGTCCTGCCCTGATTTGCCTTTCCAAAATGTAGCACCTCACATTTATCTCATTTAAACTCCATATGCCACTCCTTAGCCCATTTGTCCATCTGATTAGGCCCCATTGTACTCCAAGGTAACATTTTTCACTCTCCTCTACACACTCATCTGCAAACTTACTAACCATACCTCCTCTGTTCACATCCAAAATCATTTATATAAATGATAAAAGGCAGTGGACCCAGCACTGATCAGCGCTGGTCACAGTATTCCAGGCTAGAAAGCAACCTTCCACCGTCACCCTCTGTCTCCTTCCTTTGAGCCAACTTTGTATCCAAATGGCTAGATCTCCCTCTATTCTGTATGTTCTAAACTTGATTATCAGTCTACCATGCGGAAACTTGTCAAACACCTTGCGGAAATTCACATAGGCAATGTTCACTGCTCTGCCTTCATCAGACCTCTTTGTCACTTCTTCAAAAATCTCAATCAAGTTAGCAAGACATAATTTCCCATGCACAAACCCATGTTGATTATCCCTAATGAGTCCTTGCCTTTCCAAATACATGCAAATCCTGCCCTTCATAAACTCCTCCAAAACTTACCCACCACTGACATCAGGCTCATCGGTCTATTGTCCCCTTGCTTTTCCTTACCACCTTTCTTGAATGATGGCACCTTGTTAGCCAACCACCAGTCTTCTGGTACCTCACCTGTGGCTATTGATGGTACAAATATCTCACCAAGGGGCCCAGCAATCACTTCCCTAGCTTCCCACAAAATTTTGATCAGGTCCAGGGTTTTATCTACCTTTATGCATTTTAAGACGCCCGGCACTTCCTCTTCTGTAACGTGGACACATTTCAAGATATCACTATTTATCTCTACAAGTTCTCTAGCTTCCATATCCTTTTCCACAGTAAGCACTGATGCAAAATATTAATTTACTATCTCTCCCATCTCCTGCAGTTCCACACATAGGTGGCCTTGCTGATCTTTCAGGGCCCCTATTCTCTCCCTGGTTACTATTTTTTTGTTAATGCATTTGTAGAATCTCTTTAGATTCTCCCTCACTTGATTTGTCAAACCTATTTCATGTCCACTTTTTGCCCTCCTTTTAGCCTCTAGAGTATACTCCTACTCACTTTATACTCTTCTAGGGATTCACTTGATCCCAGCTGTCCATACCAGACATATGCCTCCTCCTTTTTCTTGACTAGGGCCTCAGTTTCTCTAGTCATCAAACATTCCCTACATCTACCAGCCTTGGCCTTCGCACTAACAGGAGCATGCTGTCTCTGGACTCTCGTTATCTCATTTTTGAAATCCTCCTATTTTTCAGCCATCCCTTTACCTGCAAATATCCACCCCCAATCAAGTTTTGAAAGTTCTTGCCTAATTTAGTCAAAATTGGCCTTCCTCCAATTTAGAACTTTAACTTTTAGATCAGATCTATCCTTTTCCATAACTAATTTAAAACTAATAGAATTATAATTACTGGCCCCAAAGTGCTCTCCCACTGACACCGCAGTCACTTGCCCTGCCCTATTGCCCACCATTAAAATTAATTTAGAAATAAAATAATATCTGATTATCATCCCCTAACTTCCTACCAGTCAGAGTGATAAAGCATAGAAACAGACCAACTAGTCCATGCTGACCATAATCCCAAACTAAACTAATCCCACCAGTCTGTGCATTTCTTCTTCATAAAGAAATCTAGAAGTAAATCTAGAAATAAGCCTGAATCTCAGGAGCAGTTGCAAGATCCATGCTACTCTCAGTCCACCATCTTAGAATTAAACTGCTGACTTGTTTTTAGATACTAACTACAAAGATACTCCACTTTTCATTTCTGTTAGCAGTTCAAGTATTGTCATTAATAATTTTTAATATTTATTATTAAAGATTTGTTGTCAGTATTTGTAAACGCATGGAAAAATTATTATTTCTGATATTATATTTCTCTGACCAAACATACACTTCTTTGGCCATTGAGAGGACATATTAGAGCTAAGGCATAGCGATCAGTCTGCTGACAAGATTTTTTTTGAACATTAATTTAACTAGATGGAATTTCATGCTTGGCATGCTGCCCTCTTTCACCAAATTCCTGAAAACCATTATTGTTGGTGAGGTTAAGTGATTGGAACATAAATATATAAAGTTTGTGTTTTAATTTATATTGCTTTGAAACAGTAACTGAGGAACATCAAACAATTAACGTTCTTTGAAAGGCATGTATGTTTTTATAATGCTTTAGCAGCTATCCCAATGCACTTTATGAAGTGCCATTGGTGTACTGTTGAAATGTAGTTACTCATCATTGTATTGAATAGCTTACGATGATGTTGGAGAATGACATGCAACAAACCAGAGAGGGAAAAATCAGAGATAGTAGGAACTGCAGATGCTGGAGAATCCGAGACAACAAGGTGCAGGGCTGGATGAACACAGCATGCCAAGCAGCATCATAGGAGCAGAGAGGCTGACGTTTCGGGCCTAGACCCTTCATCAGAAAAGGGGGAGGGGAAGGGGGTTTTGAAATAAATAGGGAGAGAGTGGGAGGCGGATAGAAGAGGGATAGAGGAGAGGATAGGTGGAGAGGAAACAAACAGGTCGAAGAGGTGGGGATGGGGCCAGGAAAGGTGAGTGTAGATAGGGAGTTAGGAAGGGGATAGGTCAGTCCAGGGAGGACGGACAGGTCAAGGGGGCGGGAAAAATCAGTTGGTGGAGAGTGGGCTTCAATGGAGCGAGAACGGATCTTGGTAGGATAGACTGGAATGAGAGGTTGGCGGGACAAACAGTAACTGAACAATGAGTTACCTTTAAAGAGAAGATGGTCCAGGTACTATCAAGACATATTCTCTCAAAAGGGATGGGTAGGACAAACAAATCCAAAGCTCCCTGGATGACAAAGGAGTTAGAAATTAAGATAAAGGAAAAAAGGGTTTCAAAATGGATAAGGAAGAAACGTTGGATAGGCTATTAGTACTTAAAGTTGACAAGGAACCAGGAACAGATGAGATGCATCCAACCTTTTCAATTTCATTCCTCGTCTGAAGTGCAGTGGCTCTCAGTTTAAATTCACTATCAGACATCTGTCTCAATTGAGAGTGTGGTCTTCTAGGACGGGAGTGACTTTACCTAGATCATGGAATAAAAGGGTCAGTAGAAAGTGGATACAAAATTGGCTGAGTGATCAGCATCAAAAAGCAATGGTCAATGGATACTTTTCAGGCTGGAGGAAGGTTTCTAGTGGAGTTCGCCACAGATCAGTGTTGGAACCCTTGCTTTTCCTGATATAAATTTGTTATCTAGACCTTAGTGTGCAGGGGACAACTTTTAAGTTTGCAGATGACATGAACTTGGAAAAGAATTGTGAACTGTGAGGAGGACAAAGTAGAACTCCAAAAAGGCTTTAGACAAGTTGATGAAGTGACCAGATAGGTGGTGGAGGGGTTTCAATGCAGACAAGTGTGAGGTAATGCATTTTTGCAGGAAGAACATTGAAAGACAACTAAAATAAGGGTACAATTCTAAGGAGTATGCAGGAGCAGGGGTACCTGGGTGCAAGCATGCACAGATCATTGAAGTTAGCCTGACAAGTGAGACAGCAGTAAGTAAATAATACAGTATCCCTGACTTTCTTAATAGAGGCATTCAGTACAAGAGCAAGGAGGTGGTGTTGAATTTGTATAAAACACTTGTTAGACCTCTGTTAGAATATTGTGTGCAGTTCTTCATGCCACATTAGAGGAATGTTGTGAATGTATTGGAAAGAAAGCAGAAGCAATTTACAAGAATATTTCCAGGAATGAGAAACTTTGGTTATGAGGATAGATTGAAGAAGTGCAGTGAATTGGAGCGATAATGGAGTGAAGAAGGATGAGAGGGGACTTGATAGAGATGTACAAGATGATGAGAGGCATAGATAGAGTGGATAGCTAGAGACTTTTTCCCAGGGCAGAAATGACTATTATGAGGAAGCATAATTTTAAGCTGATTGGAGAAAGGTATAGGGGACATGTCAGAGGTAGTTTCTTTACACAGAGAGTGGTGGGTGCATGGAATGCACTGCCAGTGGTGGTAGTGAAGTCAGATACATAGGGACATTTAAGCGACTCTTGGATAGGCACATGGATGATAATAAAATGAAGGGTTTGCAAGGTAGTTTGATCTTAGAGTAGGATAATAGGTTGGCACAACATCGTGGGCCGAAGGCCTGTACTGTGCTGTACTGTTCTATGTTCTATGTAAGTGGGGACTGTTTTCCTTGGGGAGAAGACTAAGGAGATCTGATAGAAGTTTCCAAAATCACGTGCAGGCTGTCAGAGTAGAAAGGAAGAAACTGGGCCTGCTTGTAAAATGAGAAGAATGAGAAGACACAGATTTAAAGTGATTTGCAAAAAAAGCAAGGGTGGTACGAGAGAAACCTTTTTCCTTCAGCAAGTAGTTTTTGTGTGGAACCCACTGTCTTGACTGTCAAAGAGGCAAGTTCAGTTGAAGTGTTCAAGTGGGCATTGGAAGAACTTTGGACAAAAATAATGCTCAAAGGTATGGGGTAAAAGCAGGTGATCAGCAATAGGTAATAATGCTCATTAGATGAGTTGGTGCAAGTATGATGGGCCAAGTGTAAGACTTCTGTGATTTTGTTGCAGTAAGCATTGGCGACCAGCTTTTGCACAGGAAGGTGATAATAACTAGGTCACTTGTCTGTGCGCTATTCATTGGGGGATAATTATCAGCCAGGACACTGAGTCTAATTCCATTACTCTGCTTTGAAATAGTCCGTTTTCTTACATCGACTGGAGTGTGGATGGTTCAAAAGATGACACTTCCAACTTTGCTGCCCTGCCTTGGTACTCCACTGGAATGTCATTCTTGAATCGCAACCTTCTAAATCTGAGGTAAGAGTGCTACGATCTGAGCACAACTAACATCTTTGGCACCTTTGTACAGAGGAACGGTAGGCTATTCAGCTCCTCATTCGTATTCTGCTATTGTTAATCATGTTGCTGTTCAACTAAAATCTACAACTCTTTAACCTTGACAATTTCCTCTGACACAGAAATCCAGATCTTTTCAGGAATCAAGTTGATATTTCCACTATATTTGTGAAAAATTGCTTTCCTCATTTTGATCATAAATGCTTAAGCTCTAATTTTATGGTTATACAAGCCACAGAGGCCCTTCGGCCCAACGAGTCCACACCGACCCCCAGAGCATCCCACCCAGATCCATCCTCCTAATCTATGCATCCCTGAACACTATGGGCAATTTATCATGGCCAATCCACCTAGTCCACACATCTTTGGAATGTGGGAGGAAACTGGAGCACCCAGAGGAAACCCACGCAGACACAGGGAGAATGTGTTAGCTCCACACAAATAGTCGCCCGAGGTTGGAATTGAACCCAGGCCTCCAGTGCTAACCACTGAGCTACTGTGCTGCCCGAGGGTTATGGCCTCTTATTCCAGGTCCGCCCAGATGTTTAAAGAGTCTATCTGTATCTACTACCTCATCGAATCTTCCATTTTCAAAAATTGAAATAACCTCCTCAACCTTTTAAATACACACTCCACACTCCAGTCGATGTAGGAAAACACACTATTTCAAAGCAGAGTAATGGAATTAGACTCAGTGTCCTGGCTGATAATTATCCCTCAATGAATAGTGCACAGACAAGTGACCTGGTTATTATCACCTTACTGTGCAAAAGCTGGGCATGCTTCCTTAAGCCTCCATACTATTCTCGTGAATCTTTTCGTACTTAATTCTAAGGCCAATCTGAAACTGGGAGGATTACCCCAGGTGGGGTCTGATCAAAGTTCTGGAGATTTGAAACATCAGTCCCTTCCTTTTGAATTTTGACTGTTTGAGATAATGACCAAATGTTCCATTAATCTTTTTGATTACTCATTGCACCTGTGCACTGTTAGCAATTTGGGCACATGAACACTTAAATCCCTTTGTTCCACCACAGCTCCTAGTCTCTAAACATAAAGAAAATTTTCCAATTTGTCACCTTCAAATTGAAAGTAGATAATCTCACACTTCCTCCTTCTGACTCAGTTTACCCACTCACATGATTCTATGTTCCTTTTAACATCCTCACTCCATTCCTGCAAATGACTGTGCCTCATAACTTAGTACCATTTAAAACTTTGATAGACAATTCCTTTTTCCATTATCCAAGTCATTAACATATATATGTTGAAAAGTTTACGCTACAGTATATATCCCTGTGTAATAGCATTTGTCACATCTTGCCAATCAGAGAACAAAATCATAGAATCATAGAATCCCTACAGTGTGGAAACAGGCCCTTCGGCTCAACAAGTCCACACCGAACCTCAGAGCATCCCACCCAGACCCATCCCCCTACAACCCACCTAATCTACACCTCCGTGAACACTACGGGCAATTTAGCATGGCCAATCCACCTAGCCTGCACATCTTTGGACTGTGGGAGGAAACTGGAGCACCCGGAGGAAACCCACACAGACACGGGGAGAAGGTGCAAACTCACACAGACAGTCGCCCGAGGCTGGAATTGAACCTGGGTCCCTGGCGCTGTGAGGCAGCAGTCCTTTAACCCTACTTTCTGTCACCTACCTACCTAATTCTAATTATTTATATTATTTTGCTAATGATCTCTTGCACTGAATCAAATGCCTTCTGGAAATCCATGTTACCAATGGACATTAGCACTCCTATGTGATATGCTTGTGATCCCCACAAAAAAAACAGTCCACCAGAATAGTCAGATATTAGCTACCCATCACAAATCCATTCTCATTTCTTGTAACAGCTCGTGCTTGTTCAAGTGTTAAGACAAACAGTTTTTAGTAAGTTTCCCACAGCTGATGTAAAATTACTTGTATGCAATTTTTGCAGAGATGGTCATCAGTTTAAAATAAACAGTTAATGGCAATATGATAAAAATTGGAACACACTTAGTAATTATCTGTTACAAGTTTAACCATACAGTACAATCACATATAGGCTAGCCTGTCTAATATTCCCAGGCAAAGTTTTTTAACTAAAGGAAGGAACTAAATGGTAGAATTATGAAATGTTAGTAAGTTCGGTGAAATTATTCCACTTGTGGTGCATCAAGCATTTTTAAAGCTTAAAATAAAATGCAGAAATTACAAGAAAATCTTATAATGGGTACATTTTAATGTAAAATCAGAGTTCTCGGATATCAAAAAACCTTGCGTATATACAAAGCCAAACATTTTGTGAATTGCAATTGAAAATCATTCTGGTAATATTTTCACTAATTACAAAATGTTATTCCCCTTCACTTCTGTTTTTGCCTTTCACCATTATTTGGTAATGTTGAGGATTTGTCATCTGAATGTACAAGTTTATAGTTTGTATGAATCCCATGCAGGATCAAAGGAACACTGAATGACATCAGCTGAAAGATAATGTAGAGATGTGCCTCAAGGACTGTCTAACCTGAGAATGGTGAAGATGAAGGTCAATCTCAGGTTCGTCAGCCCATGAAACACTTCTCATTTACTAAGAAAAATGCCACCTTCACAGCATTCTCGTCCGTGTCAGAGTGTGTATGTCTATCTATTTTACATTCTACAAATCAGACATTTCCTGCAATCTATTCTGATGTACTTTTCTACGTTAATAACATGGGCATTTATCACACTTATGGCTCTCACTTTGAAAAATTGAGAGTTTTGTTCACTGTATAATATTGAGTTTTGAATATTAGTTCTAATTTGTGGTATTTTTACAAAGTTTATTAAATGTAATAATCATTGGAGGGTTATTGGGATATATACAGGCTGTCTTAAAAGTGCTGTGTCTTAGGTTGTAGTGCACCAATATCTTTCCATTATAGGAAATATTGGGTTTGTTATTAATTGGTGATTCATGTAATGTTAGATAAATCATTATTTTTGGAATCAATAAAACAGTGTTCTTCAGCTCATGACTTTGTCAGTTGACATCTTGCAGCAGAGTTTTATTTTACAAATTGGATGGGCTGATTATTGGTTGGACTGTAGAAACGTACATTTAGACAATTTGGCATTGCAGAGCTGCATGCAGTTTTCCAGCCTGTTGCCAACTCTGGGTAGCTTTGGAGGTTAACTGACTCAGGGATGATGGCTACCGGCCCAAATTTTTGAGTCAGCATGCAGGTTTCCCACTGTGACCAAAATCCAGCAATGGGTGGAGTTGGCTTCCTGGCAGGTGAATCACTGGGATTACAGTGGCCCACTGAACATTTGTATTTGGATGGCCAAGACACCACCTTTCAACTAATTAGCCATTTCCTTGAAAATTTCATTGGAGACTTTACGCAAAAGTGAAATCAGAGTCCAATGTGAGGCCACATGCAATATTAGTCAAAAAGGTGTTTTATTTAAAGAAATATTAAAGTACATTTTATTAGTGATGTTAGTTGAGAGATAAAAGTCACTCAAGACAATAGGATAGCTCTCAGTTTAACATCCCATATAAAAAAATTGCATTTCATGCAATGCAATACTTCCACCACATTGCAGTATTATAAGCAGATTAGGCATTCAAATACAGGGCTCCAGTTTAAGCTAATTAATGCATTTCATTATAACTACCACAGATTTATTTGAATTGCCATAAAGTCAGAGAATAAATGTCAAGCCAAACCACAGGCCCAAAAAACAAACAATAGCTGAAGAGTGAGAGATAGTAGGAACTGCAGATGCTGGAGAATCTGAGACAACAAGGTGCAGAGCTGGATGAACACAGCAGGCCAAGCAGCATCATAGGGGCAGAAAGGCTGACGTTTCGGGCCTAGACAGATTGACTTTATTTCTGAAAATGAAAGACAGCTATCCACTTTTAAATTTGCTGGAAATATTAGTACACATCTTAACTGAAATAAACAATTAATTATTCTGAATGGTAATATTAAAAAATGATGTTTTAAAATTATTGCTTGGAATTATACCCAAAATAACATTAAATAAAGGGAATTCCAAAGTTACAGCTGCTGATATAAGCAAAACATTTTTTAAAAATGGACAAAATTTCTGGAGAAACTTAGCAGATTGGGCAGCATCTGCTGAGTTTTTCAGCAGTTTCTGTTTTTATTTCAGATCTTCAGCATCCACAGTTTTTTGTTCAATATTGAAAATGTGGATCCTGCTTTTCACTTCAACAAAAAAGGAAGTATCTACATGGTGCTGCTCACTGTGAGTTACAGTATAAGGTGAAAACTTAGTATATGTTGTTATGGAAACAGAATTCATAAATAGCAAGACCACTTAAGATTTGGGAATAGTTTTGCAAGATATGATCTCAGTAAAATGTTAATATCTTTAATTGACTTGAGAAATTTTGAGCACATCAGAAAAGCATCACAGATTGTTTGTCATATTTTAAAGTGTGATGCATTCTATAAAACCCATATAATAATTAAAGTGCATATATGTGGATCTGGCCTTCCAAGAAGCAGCACAATTAGATCATGATTAGCAAGCCAGAATGTCTGTCACAAAGCATGGAAATTATGACCTTCCCCTTTATATTTAATGTAGAGGACTTTGATGCGTATATTGCAAAATAAAACTGATTCATGTAATAGTTTGTCAGCTTTAATTTTTGGTTCCAACTGCTAATATTTCCAGTACTGAAATTATGTGAAGTTGTGTGGCTTAACATTCAACTGCACCTGACAGTCAACTTCCAAAAACCATCTCAGAAAAGACTAAGGGTTCAATTTACCACAAATCCTGGGCAGACAATCTGGTGGGAAACATACAACTAATTGTGGGATGCACCTCCAAACAAAAACACAGGCAATTCAGATCTTTTTGTGCCTATTAGAATACTTGTACAGGAACTTTTATTTGCCTTTTAATTAATTTCCATATATTCAGGTGTTAATTCAGAATGAAGAATGTTTCAGTCTCCAGCAAAACGTATCTTTGTGCGCACTTCCTGTATGAAATTGTCATTATATATCTAGAAGAATGTACTTAATCATACACCAGAAAGAGCCTTGTATCTTTCCAAGCATGTTCTATCCTCTGTTTCAAAACTATTCACTCCAGATCTACAACTCTTAATAAAAGAAAATTATCATCATTTTCACACTCCATCAGCTCTTTGTCTTGATCTTTTGCCTACTTGGACTATTGGCACAGTTTTGGTTTCCATTTTATTTAATGGATTCAGATGTATTCATGGAGGTGCAATAAAAATTCACAAGGATGATTCCAAACTGAGAAGATACACTTCAGATGAAAGGTGTAATAGATTGGGACTCCATTGTCTAGAGAAGAGACGGCTGATGGATGATCTGACTGAGACAATCAACAGAGTTTAATAGCAGATGAATAGAGCAAATGTTTCTACCAATGCGCTCTCCAAACCTAGAAGTCATAAATTTGAGCAAGTCACTAACAAATCCAAAAGGGAGTTTATCCAAAGGGTAGTAACAATATGGAAATCGGGGAGATTTGAGGAAAAAGCATAAACATATCTAAAGGGAAGTTATTTAAGCATGTGAGGGATAAAAGAATAGAAGGATTTACTAATAGCATTAGACAGTGTAGGTTAGGAGGAAGTTCTTGTCAAGCACAAACAGGGGCAGAAACCACTTGGATTGAATAGTCTGTTTCCATGGAACACACAAATTAACTTGATGAGCTGACCATTAACAAGTTCAGGCATTAATTCTCAACCAGCCTATATGCTGTCATCTCTGCTATCTAATAACAATAATAATAAATATCCATTATTATTATTAAAGTTATGTCTGAATTCATGGCTTAACATCCATACAGCAGCTTCTGCAACAGATCTTATTGATCTGAAATGTCACTACTGACTAAACTTAGAAACATCTACAAACACTTATTAATACAGACCAGACATAATTTGGAAACTGCAAATGAATGAATATTACATGCACAAATGTATCCGTATATATATATGTACATCAATATATGAAATAATAGACAATTTATTTGGATTTCTTTAGGTTTTATGTTACAAAATGGAACACATGTGAATCTGACTCAAAAACTTTGAATAAACCATTTCATGGTTATTGCAAGTGTGATATCTATCAACATCACAACTAATTAAAAGTTATAAATAAAAACTTATGTTATAGTTTTTGAGCCTGTGATAACCTGATATCTCTCACTAAAAAGAAAAGTCAACTAGATACCAATGTAGAGAAATTTTCAATGAAAACAAACACCTTTTTTTCAACTAACCCCAGGACCTATTTAGAAAACTTATGGGAAATACCTAATCTGGATAAAAATAGCAAGTCTGCAGGCTGCATGATCAAATGTCTCCAGTGTTCTCAGGGATGCCTAGTTGAGGGCTGGGAGTATCATTGTTTCTTTAGGTATTAATAGTCACGAGCAAAGTTCACCATTTTGAATTTCTTTACAGCAAATCCTGCCATCCAATATTGGGTAACCTTTGCTATATTATAATTAGGATATTTGCCCAGTGCAAAAATAATATTACCTATTGAGGAGGGCTGCACTAACCATAACTATTGATATTTTCTCAGATATAATTATATGAATTGGGAGTAGGAGTAGTCCATTTAACCCTCTCAAACCTGCTCCACCTTTCAATAGGATCATGGCTGATATAATTGTGGCCTGAACTCCACATTCCCACCCATACTGATAATCTCTAACTCCCTTGTTAGTCAAGAATCTATGAACACTGCCTTAAAAATAATCCATGACCCTACCTTCTCTGCTCTCTGGGGAAGAGAGTTCCAAAAACCGAGAGAAAAACAATTCTTCACATCTCCATCTTCAATAGAAGAAAACTTACTTATAGAGTCATACAGCACGGAAACAGACCCTTTAGTCCAACCAGTCCATGTCAAACATAGTCCCAAACTAAACTAGTCTCACTTGCCTGTTTCTGGCCCATATCCTTCCAAACTTATGCTATTCATATATCCATCCAAATGTCTTTTAAGTGTTGTAATTGCACTTGCATCCACCACTTCATCAGAAAGTTCATTCTACACGCGAACCATCATCTGTGTAAAAAAGTTTGCATCATGTCTTTTTTAAAAATCTCTCTATTCTCACCTTAAAAATGTGCCCCCTAGTCTTGAAATTCCCCACCTTGGGGAAAAGACAACAAGCATCAACTCTGTCTATATCTCTTCCTAAACTTCTATCAGGTCACCTCTCTCTTAACCATAAGTCTCTCTCCCAAGGAGAAATATTGTTTTAGCATCAACTCCGACAGAGACTTGCAAGTGAATTATCTAAGTCTCTCCAGTTTGGCCAGATTCAGATAGGTACAAGGAGCAATTATGCTACTCAAAGAAAAAAAACTGGTGACAATTCCTTTAATTATATGACTCGAAAAAGCTTTTTTTACACAATTATTTCCAACTATAGTGCAATGCCAATTACCTCAGCTAGCACATCAGTATTAGATTCCCCGGAACTAGTGAGGCAATTTCATCAGATGGCAATCTACACAATCAGCTTTGATGATTCAGTCAGACATTACATGGTTTGTTGGTAAATCAGGATTTGTTCCAGGAATAATGCTTCATGATACAAGTAAGTTTTCTACAGATAGAGGTCAAACAATACAGTGAGACTCTAGTTCTAAGGAAGGGTCACCGGACCCGAAACATTAACTCTGTTTTCTCCTCCACAGATGCTGCCAGACCTGCTGAGCTTTTCCAGCAACTTTGTTTTTGTTCCTGATTTGCAGCATCTGCAGTTCTTTTAGTTTTTAATACAGTGAGACCTATGCCACTGAAATATTGTCGAACAGATGAGCATAGAAATGATCAAATCATGTTTGAGGTCTTAGAAAAACATTGCAAATGTTGCAAACCAATGCAATGTAGTTCTCATTGAAGCTGAAGCTAATTATGAAAAAGCAAATGAGTGTCCCTAGGGATGATATGTAACACATCAGCTATTAAATAGAAAAAGGAAGGAACAAATAGCTCAGTGTCTTCAATTAATAAAAGAGAACTCACCAAATAAAGTCACTCACACCTGCCTGTTCTCAATACATTCTCACAAACTCAGCTATCGACTTATCAAGTAGTGTCGTAAAATACAAAACTATATCTCAACCACTCAATAACGAGATTAAGGGAATAGTATAAACTGTAGGCCAGATAACCTGTCATCACTATATATAGGAATCTATTATTAAGGAAGTTTTTATAATACATTTCAAAAATCATAAAAAAACAAGATCAACAGAGCTTCATGAAAAAGTAGTAGTGTTTGATAAATTTATTAGAATTTTTGGTGAATGAAACTAGCAGGGTAGATAAAGGGGAACCAGTAGACATAGTGTATTTGAATTTCCAACGACATTTGATGAAGTTACCATACAAAAAAAGTTAATATGCAGGTTAAGGTTTAATTGATTGCATGGGTATATTTTGGAGGCTTGGGCCCATGGTAGCTCAACATAGGCAAGTCAACCATAAGAAGATTTCAGTGTACTAAATTTAAGAAGCCACAGTTTTGATATGATACATTAGTTAATTAGACAAAAAAAGTAAATGATCTGTGACAGTTGAACATGGTTCATTGAAGACAAATAGATGGTTGGCAAAGAGCACGTCAGTTTCACCAAATTTGTGAAGGCAACATCCGGCTCTCTAGCTGAAGTCTTAGAGAACTCTTTCCTGGGTTTTCTTCATTCATCCAGTCCATCTTTCATCTGAAAGGGTCAGCCACCTTTCAGGGATTGCTGCACATCAGTGCTTGTTGATATACCTCATTTCTAGGGGCTCATAATTTACCCTATGCCAATCAACCATTTCAATCCTTCTAGCCCATGGTGACAGGACAACTATTCTCAACATCAGAATAATGATTATCCGTTTTTCCATATGCATATGAAGGTTTGTTTTCATCTTCTGTTCCTAGAAAGTTTTTATTTTCCCGATTACTGCATTGATAATAGGGTATATATGGTAACAGATAGCTCTTTGATGTCTGCTTATGGAACAAAGTGGTGTCAGTGATCCTTATTACTTATTTTGTCACCATTTTTTTTAACAAGGCCAAAAAGTATTTATTTTTGGGGAAAGAAGATAGCACTGTAGCAGCAATTACATGATGTTACATGCTACACAGGAAATACAAGAAAATAAATCAGTTTTGTAGGGACTTTTAACAGTCAGCAAGCAAAGAGCATGGATGAATGGGGGATTTTCAAGTTGGCGGGCTACATTAATGGCACACTGGAAGGATCGTGGGTCTCAATTAACCACAACCATATCAATATCAATGAGTAAGAGAGGCAGAAAGTATAATATTGTTAATGAGACAAAGCTAGGTGGGAATACAAAATGTAGGCAGGATGCAATAAAACTGCAAAGGCGTTTGATTAAATGTGTGAGCAACAAGGTGGCAGATGGAGTATTGTGGTGGAGCATTCATTATGTTCGCAAGAATTATAAAAAGTAGAATTTTTCTTTAAAAAGATAAAACTTTTAAATGTTGATGATTAGAGGGATTTGGAGGTACTTGTATAAGAAACAGAGAAAAGGACTATGAAATTAGAAAAACAAAGGATGCATTGACCTTTAATGCAAGGACACTGAAGTTCAAGAATATCAAAGTCTTACTACAATTGTACAAAGCTTTGGTGAAACCAGACATGGAATAGTGTGCACAGTCTTGGTCTCCATGCTTTAGCAAGGGTGTACTTGTATTGGAGGCCATACTGTGAAGGTTCTGTGGTACTTTCCCAATGACCACATCTGGCATCTTGTAATATTTGGCACATCTACCAGAGTGTGGTACTTGGTAAGGGTTATTTAATATTGTTTCAAATTTTCAACAAAGCTGTTTTAAATTGTAAAATATAATTGTTAAAAATTGTATTAACTGGCTCCTCTAAAGAGATTTCATGTGTCCATGCTTCTTAAATATGTTTCTTTGTAATGAGGGGTATCATCCTCTCAGCATGTACCCTGTCAAGCCCCTTAAGAATCCTATATGTCCGAATGAAATCACCTCTCATTCTTTTAAAAGCAAATGAGTAGAATCCCAACCCATTTGATCTTTGCTGATAAAATAATCACTGCACACCAACTGCAATTGCAATGAAGTCTCAAAAGAAATGAAACCGGATGGACTACTAATGCAATACTTCCACCACATTGCAGTGTTATAATCAGATTAAGCATTCAAATACAGGGCTCCAGTTTAAGCTAATTAATGCATTGCATTATAACTACCACAGATTTATTTGAATCGCCATAAAGTCAGAGAATAAATGTCAAATCAAACCACAGGCCCAAAATGCAAACAATATCTGAAGAGTGACTTTATTTCTGAAAATGAAAGACAGCTATCCACTTTTAAATTTGCTGGAAATATTAGTACACATCTTAACTGAAATAAACAATTAATTATTCTGAATGGTAACATTAAAAAATTATGCTTTAAAATTATTGCTTGGAATCATGCCCTAAATAAAGGGAATTCCAAAGTTACAGCTGCTGATATGAGTAAAACATTTAAAAAATGCAGCAGAAAAACAATAGCAGAGCCAGTACTGTCAACGCCACAAAGTCCTCCTTCCTAACATCTGGGGGCTAGTGACAAAATTGGGAGAGCTGTCTCACAGACTAGTCAAGCAACGGACTGATGTAGTCATATTCACGGAATCGTACCTGACAGACAATGTGCCAGACACTACCATCACCATCCCTGGATATGTCCTGCCCTACCGGCAGAATAGATCCAGAAATGGTGATGGCACAGTGGTATACAATCATGTTGGGGTTGCCCTGGGAGTCCTTAACATTGAATTCAGATACCATGGGGTCTCATGGCTTCAGGTTAAGAATGGGCAAGAATACCTTCTGCTGCTTACCATGTACCATCTTCCCTCAGCTGATGAGGGTAACAAGGCTCAAAATGTATTCTTCATGGGAGCTTTAAATGCCCACCATCAAGAGTGGCATAGCAGCAGCACTACTCAATAAGCTGATCTGGTCCTAAAGGACATAGCTGCTGGACTGCATCTGGGGCAGGTGTTGAGGGAACTAACAAGAGAGAAAAACATACTTGACCTCATCCTTACCAATTTGCTGGCTGCAGATGCACCTGTCCATGACAGTAATGGTAAGCACGACCACTGCACAGTCCTTTTAGAGATGAAGTCCCACCTTCACATTGCGAATAACCTCCACTGTGTTGCATGGCACTATCTCCATGCTAAATGGGACAGACTTCAAACAGATCTAGCACTCAAGGCATTCATGAGGTGGACCAACAACAGCATCAGAATTGTACAACACAATCTGTAACCTTATGGCCTGGCATATCCCCCACTCAAGTATTACCATCAAGCCTGAGGATCAACCCTGGTTCAATGGAGAGTGCAGGAGGGCATGCCAGGGGCAGCACTAGCCACACTTGCACACCAAACAGCATAAACAGCAAGTGATTGAGCTAACTGATCCCACAAACAATGGATCGGATCTAAGGTCTGCTGTTTTGCCACATTTTGTCAGGTACAGTGGTGAACAATTAAACAACTCAATGGAGGAGGAAGCTCCACAAAAATCCCCAATAATGGAAGAGCAAAAGTGCAAAAGTGAAACATTCACAGCAATTTTCAGCCAAAAGTGTCAAGTAGATGATTCATCTCTGCCTCCTTGAGTGGTCACCAGAATCATAGTATTCAGCTAATTCATGCTACAATATCAAGAAACAGTTGGAGGCACTGTATAATGCAAAGGCTATGGGCACTGACAACATTCTGGTAACAGTACTGAAGGCATGTGGTCCAAAACTTGCCACTCCCCTGACCAAGCAGTTCCAGTACAGTTATAACACTGGCATCTACCCAACAATGTGGAAAATTGTCCAGGTGTGTCCTGTACACAAAAAAGGACAGATCCAACCTGGCTAATTACGACCCCAGTCTACTCTTGATCATCAGTAAAGTCATGGAAGGTGTCAATTAATCACCACCTGCTCAGCAGTAACCTGCTCAGTGACACCCAGTTTGGGTTCCACCAGGGCCACTCATCTCCTGACCTCATTACAGCCTTGGTTCAAACATGGACAAAAGAACTGAATTCCAGGGGTGAGGTGAAAGTAATGGCCCTTGATATCAAGGCTATGTTCAACCACGTGTGACATCAAGGAGCCCTAGAAAAACTGGAATCAATGGGTATCAGGAGCAAAGTTCTGCTAGTTGGAGTCATACTTGGCACATTGGAAAATGATTGTGATTATTGGAGGTCAGCTCTAGGACATCTCTGCAGGAGTTCCATAGGCCTAGACCTTTGTCTTCAGTCCAACCATCTTAAATTGCTTCAATGACCTTCCCTCCATCATAAGGTCAGAAGTGGGGATGTTCGCTGATGATTACACAATGTTCAGCACCATTCGCAGTCCCTGTTTAAATGCAATACAATCTGGACAACATCCAGGCTTCAGCTGACAAATGGCAAATAACATTCATATCACATAAATGCCAAGAAATTACCATCTTCAATAAGAGACAATCTAATCACCACTCCTTGACATTCGATGGTGTTACCACCACTGAATCCCCCACTAGCAACATTCTTATAGTTACCATTGACCGTTACAAAACTGGACTCACCACATAAACACAGTGACTACAAGAGCAGGTCAGAGGCTAGGAATACTGCAGCGAGTAACTCACCTCCTGACTCCCCAAAGCCTGTCCACTATCTACAAGATGCAAGTCAGGAGTGTGATGAAATACTCTGCACTTGCTTAGATGCGTGCGGCTTCAACAATACTCAAGAAGCTTGACAATATCTAGGACAAAGAACCCCACTTAAGTGGCACCAGATTCACCAGTATGCACTCCCTCCACCACCAACACTCGTTAGTAGCAGTGTGTACTAGCTACAGGATGCTCTGCAGAAATTCACCACATATCCTTAGTCAGCACCTTCCAAACTCATGACCTTTTCCATCTAGAAGGACAAGGCAATAGATACATGGGAACACACCACTTGCAAGTTCCCCTCCAACCCACTCACCATCCTGACTTGGAAATATATTGCTGTTCCTTCACTGACACTGGGTCAAAACCCTGGAAATCCCTTCATAAGGGATTGTGGACCAACCTTGGCACATAGACTACAACGGTTCAAGAAAGCAGCTCACCATCACCTTCTCAAAGGCAACTAGGGATGGGCAATAAATGCTGGCCAGCCAGCCATGTCCCATGAGTGAATTAAAAAAACATGCCTCCAATGAAATATTGTGGAAAGCAGTTAAGTAGTAATAATGAAAGCTTGTTAGGCTATGTTAACAAATATCTATTGAAAGTGATACAAAAAGTTTTTATTCTAAATGACGAGGCATGCAGTTTCATTTTAATTTTAAAGGACAGGGTGTTTAAAAGACATGATAGTTCCACATTCTTTATCATGCTTCAAAATCAATTATTTCTCCACTATAAAATAGTGGAACACACTAAAGTGGGTTGAGATAATTCCTCTAGTGAAAATGTGATCTGCTTGTCCCTGGCACTGAGCTTAAATGGCCCAGCTAATATTCAAGTCACACCTGTACACTTTACACCCTGCCTTTCATATACTGGTGAAAATGGGATCTATTATAGCTGGGAGAGGGTCCACTGAATCAAAGCCTGTTCACTATTTTAAAAGATCCACAGAGTCCCCATCACTCCTCATTAAACTGACCCACGTTCTCTAACATCCATAACAAAAATTAGACACTGTTTTTCCAATTGTACACATATTAGACAAATGCAATGACAGACAACTTCAAATACCAAGGTCCCATGCCCAGAACACAACTTAAAGATTTGTACATTAATGTTAGATGGGTCACTTTACAGATATCCCTGGCAGTTATGTAAAATAGTTGTTAGGTTCCTTACTTATGTATATGAAGGGGCTAATGTTTGTTTTAGGCCTTCCACGAAAAATTGGATGGTGATGAGCACAATAGGAGCCAGACCCATGCTGCTCAGTATCTGTCAGAAGGTATTTTTCTTTAAGGCTACTTCATAACTTCATACTACTCTTCTCAATCACACCCCTTCTGTTGTTGTTCAATCCACATCTCCTAAGAATTAACTTCTGGCTAATACAAATGAAGTAAGCAGCCCAAAGACTATGAGATGCTTGTGGAGGTTTCATGTGTCAGGTACTCACCTAAAAAGTAGTGGGGAGCCCAAAGGCCTCATGTTTGGACCAGTCAGATCTCCTAGTTGGTGTTCATGCTTCATTCACAGCAATAAGTTCAGGCCCGCATGCGTAAACTATGTTTCATTTCAGGAACAGTATTCACAAAAGTGCCTACATTTCTCATTCACTCTAAAATTAATTGTTAATACCATGACTACCATTTGTATCAGTAAATTTATTTACCTGAGAGAGATATTAGGCTAGAGAAGGGTGAAGGTGAATGCTTTTCTTTAAGCCTTAGGACACACAAGTTGATTTTCATCAATTTTAAGAAGTTGCCCAGAGAGAAGAATGGCCCCAGACCTATCTGCTGTAGTATTGAGAAGTCTGAACCTAAGCGTGAAGGTTTCTTTTGCACAGACATTGAAAGCAGAGAGTTCAGCAGGGCCCTGGGGATTGTTTTTGGTCGTGCATTAGGGATACAATTCAGCATGGTTCAAAGGACTGAAATGCTACAAGAGAATGATTAAGCACTGTCACTTAGAATTCAAAAAAAAACTTATCAAAAACTTATTTTTGTGGATGGGACAGAAATGAAGGCCAGAGAGATGGTACTAAATACTTAACCTTCCTACTTTATAAAGATGTCTGCCATGCTGTTACAAATAACTTGGTGTAATGCCACCTGGTGGAAAATATTAAGGATTGTGACAGGAGTTCAATTAAGCAGATTTTTTTTTTCTCTAACCAACCTGTTCAGAGATGTTATTATACACCTCTGGAACAGGTGGGACTTGAAACAGGTCTCTTGGTCCAGGGGTAGGGATACTACCACTGAGCCACAAGAGGGCTTAAAGAGATTATTGAACTTGATTCATAATCATGTAATGCTATGGGATTCTCATTTATATTAATCACATGATGTTCTCCTGAAAGCAACAGATAATGTTATATAATGTAATCCCACCTAAGTCACCAAATTCTGAGAAGAAAAGCTGCAGGGCAAAATTGATGTGATAAATCTAGGCAAAGGCAAGCCTAATGATGGCTGTACTGTCTAGTTTTGTCACTTTATGAACTTCAGAAAAAGGCATTTCACTCTTCGTCAAAAGCCCTAAACTTCACAAACTTCATGGATAACAATCACCAGTATTATTTTCAGTCACTGGCAATTTTAAAACGGCCAAAACTTACGATCTTATGAAACTAACATTTCAACTGTTGTTAGATATAACATAGTGTAGAGCTGGAGGAGCACAGCAGGCCAGGCAGCATCAGAGGAGCAGAAATGTTGTCGTTTCGGGTCAGGACCCTTTTTCATTTCTGAAGAAGGGTCCCAACCCGAAACATCAACTTTTCTGCTCCTCTGATGCTGCCTGGCTTGCTGTGGTCCTCCAGCTCCACACTGTGTTATCTCTGGCTCCAGCACCGGCAGTTCTTACTATCTCTTTCAACTGTTGTTTCATGTGCCACTTTAAAAGAGTAAATGTTCCATAGATAACAATGCCAGAGGCTCGATCAACATTGAAAGCAAAAACTAATTTTAAAACAAAAGTGCATATGGGTTTATATGTACGCTGCCCTGTTTACCATGGTGACAGGATGAAGTAGCAAATGAGTGCAATGGGCAGAAGCAATCATAAGTGCAATAGGAGCTAATTTAAGATTAGGGTTAGGTTTAAATGCAAGCAGAAAGGAGTCATATTGAAAGATGATGAGCCAGTGGAAGCAGTAAGAGGGAGGGTTGATAGTACTGATAGAGGTTGCACTGGTGGAGTAACAGTTGTGAAGGGGAGATTTGCCTTGGCATTTCCACTCAGATCATTAATGATTGCAACAATGTTCTCTGAAGGAGAAGCTGGCCCATAAAAAAAGGACCTCTCTTTCAATCCATTGCAGGCTGTTAAGGAATTAACTCCAGATTTCCCACCTCTGAATCAACTTGGGGGACAGCATTAATAGACAACTGAGTGATAACTTAAAAGGAGAACCATGGGGCCGTGTGAATGTTTAAGGAAGGAAGTTTAGTGAGAACTAAAGAGAAAAATAAGGTACACTGTGTTGTGTTTCAACCATGCTAATAAGGTGTGACCCACAAGCACACTGCTGTCAGCAGCAATATTCTCACCCTGCCCACCTCCCACCCATATATCGCTGGAAGCCCAAATCAGTTTTGTCAACTCAGTAACAGACATTGTGAACAATACCACCAAAGATCAGCTTATTTACAAAGAAATTTGGAACTTAACAGTGAATTTGCCATGTCAGTTCTACACAATAACGTTATTAAATAGAACATACCTTGTGATAAAATTATCTACAATGTATTATTCAATTTCTAACAGTGGTGGGTTCTTTATGGATATAGCAAACTTAATGGGTAGTCAGGTATCCTGTCACTGCTGTGATCTAAGACAACTTAACTAGGTATTTAAGAGAAATCCCTGAATACAGAGTACTGACAAGTGTGGCAGCTTCAATTGTCCCTTCATTTTGTGTGCTTTTCTTTTTTTCTTCTTGAGAAAAAGCATGACGTGATTTAACAGCTAGAACAGTACTAATTATTCCCAGTACATGAAGCCAGGTATCAATCTCCTGCGAAATCAGAGCACATTAGTGGGGTACAGGAAATCATCTGGGGAAAAACAATTCCAAACATGTCACTTTTTCATCCGTCAGTAGACAACTTTTCTTTGTTGCATTAGGTGTGAATGTCACAGCACGGAACAAAATTCCATTAATGAGAAAAAACCTTTCTTGCAAAACAAAAATACCAATTAAGCTGATACATTACTCTAAATGATTTTAACATATGAACAATTCATTATTAGATTCTCCGAGTCATAGTCAAGTAGGACTGAACATTATTGGAAACAAGTTTAATGTGCAATTGTTTTTGCATTCCAAAAATTGGTAGGGCAAGAAATAGGATGTTTATACAAAATGGGTGGGAAAGGGTCAAAGTAACTGTAAAAGGCAGGAACTTTGTTTTATTTGTTCATGAGACATAGTTGCCACTGGTTAGGCCAGCATTTATTGCCCATCACTAATTGCTTAGAGACTATTTGAGCGTCAACTACACAGTTGTGGATTTGCAATCATATTTAGGCCAGACCCAGTAAAAATGAAAGAATTCTTTCCTAAAGGATATTAGTGAACCAGACAGGCTATTTTTAATGACAATTGACAGGGTTTACCAGGCTGCTGTTTTGCTAGGTTTTTATTCTTGTTTCTTATTGAATTCAAATTTCACCATCTGCTATGGTGGGATTTTAACCTATGTTCCCAAAACATTAGCCTGGGGTTCTGGATTATTAATCTAGTGACATTACCAATATGACACAACGCCCCTTGAGGTGCATAGGTGTGAGACAATTCCAATCCAGCTATTTACTGCCGTATCAGTCTACTCTCAATCATCAGTAAAGTGATGGAAGGGGTGTTTTCAAGCAGCATTGCTCGCTGATGCTTAGTTTGTGTTCTGCCAGGGCCACTCAGCTCCTGACCTCATTACTGCCTTGGTTCAAGCATGGACAAAAGAGCTGAAATACAGAGGTGAAGTGAGAGTGAAAGCCCTCAATATCAAATCTGCATTTGACCCTAGGAAAGCTGCAGTCAATGTAATTCAGGGGGAAACAGTGCAGTCATCCCTAGCACAAAGAAAGATGGTCATGATTGCTGGAAGATAGTCATCTCAGCTTTGGCACATCTCTTCAGGAATCTGTCATGGTAGTGTCCTTGGCCCAACTATCTTCATCTACTTCATCATGACTTTCCCTCCCTTGTAAGATCAGAAGTGGGGATGTTGGCCAATGAGTGCACAATGTTCAGTGTTATTTGCAAGATATCAGATACTGAAGCAGTCCAAGTTCAAATACAGCAAGATCTGAACATAGCCAAGCTTAGGCTGATAAGTAACAGTCATGCCACACAAGTGCCAGACAATGACCATCTTCAACAAGAAAGAATATAACCATTTTCCCATGACATTCAATGACATTACCATCTCTGAATTCTTGCTGTGGATATCCTGAGCTTGTCATTGACTTCAGAAATACTGTAGAAACAAGAGCAGGTGAAACAGTGAGAATCCTGCAGCAATAACTCACCTTCACAAAGCCTGTCCACCATCTACAAGGTACAAGTCAGGTGTGGGATAGAAACTCCCCATTTGCTTGATGACAGCAGCTCCAATGCTCAAGAAGCTTGACACCATCCAGCTCACTTGATTGCACTATGTCCACAAATATCCACTCCCTCCACCACCAATACTCAGGAGTAGCAGCGTGGACCGTCTACAAGATGCACTGCATAAATTCACCAAGGCTCCTTAGACAGCATCTCCTAAATATATGGACCCTGCAATTTAGAAAGACAAGGGCAGCAGATACATGGTAATAGCTGCAAGCTCCCCTCCAAGCCTCACACCATCCTCAATTGGAAATATATCAGCACTTCTTCAGATTTGATGGGTTAAAATTCTAGTAATGCTATTCTAACAGCATTATGGGTCACCAAATGGACAGCAGAGAATCAAGAAGACAGCTCACTAAACCTTCTCAAAGGCAACCAGGGATAGACAATAAATCTGGGCCATCCATCAATGCTCACATCCCACAGATAAGCAAAAAAATATAGGCACCTTCTCAACTTTTCAGCAACTCATGCAGTGACATACCCCTTTTCTCTCTTGCAGGACAAGCTAAGATGCAATGTCAAGAAGTAGGCAAGCAGATGAAGGTGGCTACCGCCTCTATAAGACCTATGCCTTGACAGAAGGTGTCCTGGAAGCAGCACAAAGAGAGAGAGAAAGCAAGAGAGTGAGAGAGCGAGAGAGAGAATGCATCAGGATGGTTGTAACTAGTGAAGCAGGTGTTTTTTCTCCAAATTGCACAGTACAACTTATCTTTCTTTTCCGTTCTCACTGAATATACTTCCTCAAATATTTGCATGGCTATGTGGTTCCGTTTAAAACTATCACTCATCTGTCTGTTAAACCTATCCCTCTTCTCTCTTTCCACGTTTATGAACAACAGCAAAAACTTGTATTATATCATGTCTTTAACTTCGTAAAATAATGCAAGATGTTCCACAAAAATGTGATCAAACATAAATTATTAACAGAAACGCTAAGATAGGTAACCAAAATCTTGTCCGAAAAGTAGGTGTAAAGGAACATCTTTGGAAGGGAAAGAGATAGAACTGGGGAGGTATTCAGAGAAGAAATTCCAGAGTTTAGCATCTTAAGATATGACTATTCTTGGTAGAGCAATGGACTAGAGTAGGTTATGGAGATAGAGGGGAAGTCAAATAGGGATTTGGCTATAAGGATGTATCTTATATAATGGATCCATTTGGAATAAAGTAAGATGAATAAAGAACCCAAATTTGATTGAATACACTAGACAAAAAAGCAATATCCTGTACTGATTTGAGTGTCATTTAGAGCAGTTTACTCCTAGAGGTACACTGAGCATGAGTGCAAGGGAACAAGGGCAAGAGGATGGATGACCCAATAATCAGTTCAAAGGTGAGAGAATCTATATGTTTCAGATGTTTAGGTCTTGACTTCAATGATCCCACTTACTAACTTTTAGGGGGTTAAAAAATCTATCCATGTTATTAAAATGAAAAAGGCAATGAGAGACAAAGTGCAGTTGGTGTGTACTAGGCCACGTAGGTAGAAAACTAAACTGAATAAGCAACTTTAAATTATCAGTCTTGTAATTTCTGACATCTTTGCAGTTAGCAGGCATAAAAAGGAAATAATGAATGGTAGAAATCCATGCCACGATCAGCATTGAGACAAAGTAATAGTAGGTTTGACAGTAATAGAAGAAATCCTGAACAATGTTGCAAGAGAATTATTAAAAGTGTGCAACAGAAAAAATATAATGTAAAATAAAGAATTGTCATCTGTCAAATGTCAGTATTAAAATAATGGAGTCCATGGAAATATGTTACCTTTTGAATTTATGAAACATGTACTTGCAAGAAAATACATTGAGGTTGAGCCCTGTAAAACATTGTCCTATTTTAGTCATTGTCTTCAAAGCAGCTCATGAAAATAAATAAAATAATTTGTTGAAACGACCTGAATGGCCCTTCTCATGATTTGTTTGCTCAGTTAAACTTTTGATGAGTGATATTCTGAGCAAATGGCCATCTCTGTGGGGGTGGTAGCTCACTGAAGCATTTACTTCAGTACAGTACAAGGAGATCTTCAGGACTGACAGTTCAAATAGTGATTAAAATATTATTGTGCAGGAGGTTGTTTTCTGCACAAGTTGTAGAATAATACGATTTTATTAAAAAGGGTTCAGTATATTTAATTAGAGCAAATTTTAATAACTGACTAAATATCTCCTCTTCATATTTCATTTGATCTTTTCATTTATTTTATAGATAAACATTATTGTATAATTTATCAAGTCACATTATGTGACAGCTTAATTTGTTGAAATCAGCATTCTGTCACAATTTATTTCTTCATACCCTTCAAAAATACAAAGAGCTTTAGGTGTAATTGATACTCTGGTGCTTAATCTAATGAGTATCAATTAATGAATAAATCTGGAATTAAAGAAAACTATTTTTAATAATGGTGTCCATTAAAATTCAATATCATTCACTAGGAAATTAGGTTCACCAGGTTCAACAGAACTTTAGGGAAGGAAATCTATTGTTCTCACCTAGTCTGGCCTACATGTGCCTCATAGGAACACAGGAACGTAGGATCATAGGAACACGAATGGACCATTTAGCTCCTTGAGCCTGTTCCGACATTCAATGAGATCATGGCTGATTGGTTGACCAATTCCATATCCCAATCTTTAGCCCATATCCCTTATTACCTTTACTTAACAAAAAAAATCTATCTCAGATTTAAAATAATAATTGATCCTGCATCCACTGCCATTTACTGCTGTAAATTGACTTCCTCCAATGCCAATATATCCTTTCTAATGTGTGGTGCCCAGAGTACTGCTCACAGTGTTCCAAGTGGGGTCCAACCAGAGCTTTGTATAACTGCAACATAGCTTCTGCATCTTTATACTCCAGTCTTCTAGATATTAAGGCCATCATTCCATTAGATTTCTTGATTATTTTTGGTACCTGTTCATGGCATTTTAAACAGCTATGCATCTGAACCCCCATGTTTCTTTGGACTTTCTTTTCACAGTATTTAAATTCATACCATCTAGAAAACATCTCGATCTATCCCTTCTTGTCCAAAATGGATAAACTCATGTTTGCTTACATTGAACTCCATTTGTCACAGTTTGGCCCAGTCTATCAAAAAACTTTGTAATTTTAGCTATTTTCTCCACTGTCTACAATGCCACCTAACATTTCATCATCGCCAAATTTGTATATATGATTTTCTATGCCATTATCCAGATTCTTAATAAATAACATGAATAATTGAGGCTCTAACACAAACCTTTGTGGGACAGCACTGGTCAAATCCTGCCAAGTTAAGTACATACCCATTATCCCTACATTCTTTGCCTGCCATTCAACCAATTTCCTAGAACAAAAGCAATGTAGTTGCTTTTCAACTGCCCTCTAAACTGGCTTAGCATGACATTTGGTTATATCATACCGCTATAGAAAAGTTAAATTAGAATAAAACTGGATAGCTGACCCAACGCTGTAATGATAAATGAAACCCGACCCCAGTTGATCCTGCAAAGTTGACCTTACTAACATCTAGGGAGTAGTGCCAAAGTTAGGACAGTTGTTCCACAAAGTCATCATGCAAATGCCTCACATAGTGGTACTCACTCTATCATTCCTCACAATCAATGTCTCAGACTCCTCCATCACAGCCCCTGAGTAATTCTAGTCCACCAGCCAGACAGTTCCCCAGAGCTGTCAGTATTATGGTACATTGATGGGAGGGAGTTTCCCAGGGAGTTCACAGCCTTATATCTGGACACTATGAAGTCTCAGGGAATCAGGACAAACACTGACAAGAAAACCTTCTGCTGACTCCAATCTTTGAGCTACTGAATCAGTGCTCTTCCTTGTTGAATATCACTTGGACAAAGGAACAAGGCACAGAAAAACAGAATGTATTCTGTGAGGAGATACCTTAATATTCAATACCAAGACTAGCTTGCTAACATGAATACTAATTGAGCTGGCTGAGTCTTAAAGAATATATAAGGGATATTTTAAACTGAGCCTACAACAGGGAGGGACCTCATTGTCACCAATACAGCTCTCACAAATAAATCTAGTTATAACAGATTTGATAGGAGAGATCAACATGTCTTTGAGGAGGCAAAGTCCTGTCCTCATTCTGAGGACACCCTCCATTGTGCTGTGTGTCAGATAGATTCAAATAGTTCTAGAAACTGTGTATTAAGGAGATGCTGTAGACCATCAGCAATGGCAGGATTGTATTCAACCATAATCTGTAACTTCATGGCTCATCATATTTATCACTCTAATATTACAATCAAGCCTGGGAGCCAACCCTGATTCAATGATGAATGTAAGGAGCTTACCAGGAGCAGCTAAATGCATACTCAAAGCTACAACACAAGATTGTATGAATGCTAAACTGCAGAAGCAGCATACAATAGACAGAATAAAAACCAAAAGAACTGTGCATGCTGGAAATGAGAAACAAAAACAGAAATTGCTGGAAATGTTCAGCAGGTCTGGCAGCATCTGTGGAGTGAGGTCAGAATTAATGTTTCAAGTCTAGTGACCCTTCCTCAACACTGATGGTAGCTAGGAAAAAGTTGGGTTTTCTGCAGAGCTTAAGGTGGGGGAGGGGGTAAGGAGTAAATGATGGGTAGAAATAGAGCCCAAAGAACAGTTGACAAAGGAGTGGATAACAGTCAGGCTAGGAGAATGAATGGCCATTAATTAAGTGTCTATTAATGGATGGTGTGTAATAGCAGAGCATGTGATAACAAGGCCTGGTGTTGGGGTTGTTATGGCGACATGGGAGAAGGAGTCTAAAGTCCTAAATTATTGAACTCAATTGTAAGTCCAGGAGGCTGTAGAGTTCCCAAGCAGAAAATGAGGTTCTGTTCTTCCAGCTTGAGCTGAGCTTTGCTAGAGAACTGCAACAAGCCTGAGACAAAGATGCTGGCCAGGGAACATGGGGTATTTTGAAGTGGCAGGCAACTGGAAGCTCAGGATCTTTTTTCTGGACAGAACGTAAACGTTCTGTGAAGAAGTTACCCAGTCTACTCTTTGTTTCCCCAATGACAAGGAGACCACATTGTGAGCAGTGAATACAATAGATTAGATTGGATGAAGTGCAGGTGAAGTGCTGCACCTGTATGGTGTGTTTGGGCCTTTGGATACCGAGGAGGGAGGAAGTAAATGGGCAGGTGTTACACCTTCTCCAGTTGCAAGGCAAGGTGCCATGGGTCTACGGGAGATGGTGTTGGGAGTGGACCAGGGTGTCCCTATGAAATAGAATACCAATAAATGGCTGAAAGTGTGAAATGTAGCAAAAGTGATGGGTCATAACAACATTACAGCAGTAGTGCTAAAGATTTGTCATCAAGAATTAGCTGTATCCCTAACCAATCTGTTCCAGTACAATTGCAGCAATTGCTTTTACCCAGTAAACTGGAAAACTACCCAGATATGTCCTGTCTACAAAATGCAAGACAAATCCAATCTGACTAATTACTGCTCCATCAGTCTACACTCAATCCCAGCAAAATAATGGAAAGTGTAATAATAACAGTGCTGTTGAGTGGCACTTACACACCAATAACACTCACCAATGCTCAGTTGGGGTTCTGTCTAATGATGGAATAGGACCAGGAACCAATTACAGCCGTGGCCTAAACAAGAATCGAACTCAAGAGGTGAGGTGAGAAGGATTGTTCTTGACATAAAGGCATCAAAGATCCCTAGCAAACCTGAAGTCAATGGGAATCGTTGACTGGTTGGAATTATATGGAACACAAATTCTGGTTGCATAGTTCTAGCAGAGTTGGATAAAGACTAGTGAAATAATAATTATTACATCTGCACTTGTTCCTGGCCAGTAGCTTGGGTAACCCCCAAGAAAACAGTATAGGGGAAGAGGTTGTTTTCATTTGCTAAAGCCATTTCAAAACAATTCTAATGCACTCGTAATTAAATATACTTTTATGTTCTGATCATCTCATTGTTAGGATATGAAATATTAACTTTAAATTCATTTTTTCTCAGTTCAATTTTCCTAAAGAATTTATTTTTATCGATTCCTGTGAGGTGTGTATTCACTGTCCTGGTGCTCAGACAACTCGAAAATCCTGTCATTTCTAGGATTGGGAATTCTACCCTTGTAACGGAGCAATTATCTTACCTCAACTATTCTGGTTATTCTGTTGAAATAATTCAAATCTGCTTGTTCCAAGCTGTTGGTTCCTTTCCTTTTATTAGTTACATTCCAGTGTGTTTGGAGCAATGCATGGACTGCTGGAACCTCATGTGAGAATTAAAAGGGGAAAGGTTAGGGGTGGGGAGATGTGGAGGAAGAGAAAAACATAACATTTTAGTCCTAATGCATGGAGGGTCTAAACTTGCAAGAGTGTCGGATTTTGGAATAGAAAGTGAAACCTAATCTGCTTTAATAACATGTTTCTATCTAACGCAATATTTAAGTCGTGCGAATTTCCTACAGTATTTAAGGCTTTATGTTTCCTTTTCTATTTTCAGATGAAAGCCAGCCTTCAAGTTGATCACAACTGAGAGACCCCTTTCAGGACCATGGACAGCACTCAACCTGAAGCCACTGTCCAATCAGAAATCTGCTTCTTCCAATTTATCCATCCGCAGGGAACTGCAATGAAAATAATCAGAACATTGAATTTTGCAACTCGACAACCGGGAAACGAGTTCTTACGTCAAGAACCACGAACTCCGCCATTTGATTGGCGTCACTGTTAGCTAAACTCATCTAGAAATGGCAAAAGTCACTTAGGGAATGTCTTCATTTCTACGCTCTAGCACGCATTACTTTCACTTGGGACACAAGCTCAATGACATTGTGAAAGTTGTAGGATTTTACTTCTATATAAATGTCGCAATTCTGCTGCTATCCATTTGGAATCACATCCTTCCAGAACTTGGATTGCGAGGGAAAACAGTCAAGAACATTCAAGAACTCTCGAAGTCAGCTCTGTAAGTTTATCATGAATGCAAACATACGGTTTAATGAGTGATATTGGCAAAAACATAGAAAACTGCTGAGCTAAATGCGATACTGGTCATGAAAACAATGTACCAGACAGTTTGATCTGTCTCTGATTTCTTAGCAAACCCCATGCTGCATTTGCAAATTTAAAATCTGTTGTCAAAGGCATTGCACACAGAAACTTCCAATGTTTCAATTACCATGTTTCTATAGTTCCCAGCAGGTTTTCTTTTTCTTACTGCGCTAGCGAATTCGGTTAAAGGACACATTGTACAGCTATCTCAAATATCAATTATTACAATGGGCATCGTTTGCCATCGGTTTGAGAACAGATAAACTGAGCGATTAATAACATTTGAAATTTGTTTATATTCTACAATGATTTGAAAAACGCACTTTTGCTAACAGGTAAGGATATAAATTGTTTAGTCTGGAGAAAAGGAATAATATTCAGTGACAATCGCTGAAAAGTTTTCTGTTAATAATTACCTTGTCAGATCTGCGGTAACGGCGATGCTAGACTGAAACAGAGACACGATTTTGTTTAGAGAATGGCTTTAGTGGAGGAACTAAAGTGCCTTTGTGTAATTCTGTTTGTCTCATTTAACTTTGACGAGCACATGAAAATGCCTTTGTGCTTGAGAGATTTTGTTTCTTGTTTGTATTTTTAGAATCCAAGACTTAGCTTGACAGCTTGTCAGGATGAATAAACTAGTCTTGGCAACATCCCTAATTGTGCTCGGTTTTCTTCCTGCGAAAGAGTCGCATCCGATAATGAACACCCACCGATTTGACTCCTATAGCAGTGCAGAGCCAGGGCTGGACCTGCAACCGTGGGATCACAGCCTTCGCCTCCCATTTCAACAGAACCTGTTCAAAGCACCTCCTGATGACCCAAAGACCATGGCACAAAGGCAAGAGCTATCTCTGGTAACCCCGGGCTACATCTTTTTAAATAGCCAGAGCGCCGGCGAACATCAGGAAGACAACGAGCACATGGATCGGTCAAAAAGATATAGCTCTAAGCCCAACTCTCTCGACCTCACATTTCACCTATTGAGGGAATTCCTGGGAATGGCCAAAGCTGAAAAATTGGCCCAGAAAGCAGAGAGTAACAGGTTGTTTATGGAAAGCATAGGAAAATGATATGTTTGACTGACAATAAGTCTACTACAACGAGTTGTTCAGTACTTATGTATCGTGTGTTACACCATATTATTTAACATTGTTAAATCCGACGTGTTTCAAATCATACAACACGTATTGTTACTGTTCAAACTGTGTTATGAGACCATTTCGCATTATGGAACTTAAAATTAAAAATATGTAACTTGCCAGGTTTCGTGACATGCCACAGTATTCTTTAGTATTATTGCTTGTAGTTCAACACTTAAAAAAAGTAAACGGCATCGATGCTTTAAACTGCTTCAGAAAGTTTTCCTGCTTGTGATTTTCGTTTTCTTCCCCTCCCACCTCCTCCCACTGCCACCACCATCACCACATCTATCCAGGTCAGTTTTTTAAAAACATATATACAGGAATTTTAGTTGGCCAAATTAATCGTGCAATGTCAGTGCTTTCGTGTGAAATTTCGGCACTGGTGCCAATGCCGTCCCTGTATGGGGAAGAGAAATATCACAGCATTTTGAGCGATAGCATCTTCCGACAGTTGACAATTGACAGACAAGCTTGTTCAGAGAATTGAGTTTAAATTCCCGTTACCAACCCTGGCCTTCACCTGATCTGAGTGTAATAGTTGTTGCAGCTGCCTGAAGTGATGCATTGGAAATAGGTGTGTCAGCCTCATATTGTCGACACATCGGGGGGGGGGTGATAAAGATACGAGCCGAAGGCAGCAACTTGGGACGAGGGGCAACGCGAGCTGACAGCATGCCATTGCTTTAACATGGAGCTAGCAGGACTACCCCTAGCTTCACAGTCACCTAGTGTTCTTTTTTGCTCTGTGTCAGCGTCCGGTAGCCCCTTTAAAAATCGCTGGCTTGGCTGATGTGGCAGCAGTAAACGTACCCAAATTAACAAAGCGGCCTGAACCAACATGAGGCCCCAATTTGCAAACGGTAATCGACCTCAGCGAAGCGTCAGTCAGACATTCTGGATGACAATAGTCTCCCTCTGAGACTTAATTAAAAACAGCCAGCAAGTGAGGCAATGAGCACAAACTGGAATCCATCCGTCCTGTAGCTTGTTACCATTATGTAGATTGAAACTACTTTGTTGCAATATTCAAATTTAGGGATCATTTCTTATGCCAATTAGCCGCACAAAAAAGTGGAAATTTGTTCAGTGTGAAATAGATTTATGCACGTATATACAGACCTAACGGCGACCAATTTAGAAGTGGTTTGGCCCCAAACTACACACGCATCGATTCCCTCATATATTTTTCTGGCTGTTTTCATTAAACGATATGGGTGTAGCATGAAATAAGTATTAGACGGCGTGGATAGGAAGAAGGGTCTCAGCAAGAAATTTGTCTGTGATGCCCACTTAGGATTTATCGAAGGTCTGCAGGGCTAACAATCCTAGGCAAGTTTAGATGATTAACACAACAAAGTAATGTATACATACATCATTACATGGAGCCAAAATAAGTGGGGGTGCCCCTCCTCCCATTATCTCACCACCCAGCCCCTCTTCTATACCTTGTTTCCATAATCAGGAAAGTTTCTTTTCATAGAAATGTATTTTCGAGTGTTGAATGAAATTATTTTAACTCTGTTTCATCTATACAATGGCGATAATGGTAAATATTTGGTACAGCTGTTACAATTTGTGATTATTTTGTTGCAATTTCATAGCATAATAAAAGAAGCTGTTATTTCAAGATTCTTTAATCTGTAAAATCACCCATTTCTTCTACAGCAACACAAAATATTCAAACAAGATTTAACTAACGTGCAGTCATTTGATGATACACAACTTCAATATTGCTGGAAAAGGTGACATTGTGCTGAAGCTTTTCAGCTTGTGCTCCTCAGGACAAATGCAAGAACTCAACAAACACATACATCCAAAATTGAAAGCAGACTGTCTACCATTCGATATAATTTTGTGATTAGACAACACTTACTGAACAACGTTGAGTCTGCTGATAGTGCCAGTAACAAACAAGTAAAAATATTAAGCTCATGTTGAGCTCATAACATAATTCATGCATGCAAGAACCCAGTCTCCGCAAACAAAATTATCCAGCAGCTTGACAAGTCTATAGTTTCTCTAAGGCAAAGCCTTGACCAATCACAATCAATTTGCCAACTAATGAATCAGAGATAGTAGGAACTGCAGATGCTGGAGAATCCGAGACAACAAGGTGCAGGGCTGGATGAACACAGCAGGCCAAGCAGCATCATAGGAGCAGAAAGGCTGACGTTTCGGGCCTAGACCCTTCATCAGAAAAGGGGGAGGGGAAGGGGGTTCTGAAATAAATAGGGAGAGAGTGGGAGGCGGATAGAAGATGGATAGAGGAGAGGAAACAAACAGGTCGAAGAGGCGGGGATGGGGCCAGTAAAGGTGAGTGTAGGTGGGGAGTTAGGGAGGGGATAGATCAGTCCAGGGAGGACGGACAGGTGAAGGGGGCGGGATGAGGTTAGTCAGTAGGAGATGGGGGTGCGGCTTGAGGTGGGA
>NC_063350.1:28414514-28425861 GCF_021869965.1 Rhincodon typus | reverse complement strand
TCCAGGCCCAAAACGTCAGCCTTCCTGCTCCTCTGATGCTGCTTGGCCTGCTGTGTTCATCCAGCTCTACACCTTGCTATCTCAGAACAAATGCCAAGCAGGGTATGAGCTGAGTGTTATCAATGAGGTTTAGCACACTTCGAAGAATATTGCCAACTTGCAAATACTGTATCACTAAGCAAAAAACAAGACCCGACGAAAAGAAAATTCCTGCAGAAGGAAAGCAATTACCAAAAGAGATGATCCAAGAGATTAAAGATGAAGACCAGAAAGGCAAACAAACATTTTGAGGTAAATAAAAGAGGGCCAGCAAGCTTCTGTACTATTGCTCTACAAATGAAAAGTTTAATTAAGAATTTATTAAGATACAATGGTTTCAATACTGGTTAACAGCTTGCCTTGGGTTAAGTGAGTGGATGCTTAATCAGCGAGCATCAAACTGAAAGGTATAAGGGTTACAGATCTTCATTAATGAAGACAGTTCAGCACTGCACACAGCCACAGGAGTGAGGGGTCAACAAGAATCTCTATGTCTTGAGGAACCAAAGGTACATTATTGTTAAACTGAAATGCAAGTATCCAATTAGTTCTTCTAGAGCGAGAGTAGGCATAGTGTTACATGATGAAATTGCAAATAATTTTGTCAAGAATTCCATGACTTTTTAGAGGCTTAGGAAAGCTCACACAGGAATGCCACATTTCATGCAATGCCAATATGCTTGGATATTGCTAGACAAGTGCTCCACTCACTGCTAGAGAAAGTGAAGGTACCGCTTGACAGCATGCTATGAAGTAATATCACCAGTGAGAAAGTCAACAAAGTGGTTGTAAGCATTGGTAACAGTTCCAAACTCAATAGAGTAGTTCGTGTGAGGCATAGACCTCACAAAACTGAACAAGGATGTTCAGAGAGATGTTCACCCTATTTGGTCAGTGGACAACGACTTAGCAAAGAAAAATGAGGGCAATAATTGAAATTCCACAGCAAAAACATGCCACCAATTTTCAATGCATTTCGGAATGGTCAACCTGGTGGGGAAGCTCATTCCAGACCTAACCACATTAACACGACCACTAAGTAAGGGCCAAATGAAAGAGCAACAATGGCTTTAAAGGCCAAATCAAACTATAGCATTCAAGAACCACCTTTGGCGTATTAACACACTTTAACCCAGGATTGTCTACAATAGTAGCTGCAGATGAAACTCCCTTAGGATTAGATCAAGCTTGCATTTAAGTTATAATGATGGGAGCAGGAAACCTGTATACTTTGCATCAAGAGCATTGATAGAAACAGAAGAGATATGCCACAATAGAGACAGAAGCATTAGCCATTACATGGAGCTGTGAATACTTCTCAGATCATCTCACAGGATTGAGATTTTGAGAGGAAACAGCCCACAAACCACTAGTCATACTGTTTGGATCAAAATAAATAATGAAAATGCCATTTAGAGTATGAAGGCTCAGATCAAATTAATGAAATATAAATATTCAACAGTTTACAACCCAAGGAAGATGCCGATTACAACTGATTCACTATCAAGTGCAATGGTGGATCAGGCTGAAAGGGAAGACTCAATCCTCATTGAACAGCTGGAAGCATCTTCCATTGGCTTAACAAGTGAAACATGAACTACAGAGATAAAACTGAGAGAAATTTGTGCAGCTTAGAAAACAGATAAAGAGCGAATCAGGATCAGAGAACTTTGTCTGGAATATTGCTCCAGATATTGTCCATTCTAAACAGCTACCATAAACAGAAGCAATACCTGAAAGTAGTAAATGACAAACACGGATGTGATCACAGGCTGGTAATAGTGAAATCCATGACAGAAGAAATCCTAAAATATTTAAAATCTTAAACTAAAATAAGGAGGGAAGATAGGGATCACTTAGTGTAGAGGTTGGGTTCACCAGTTCATACTGTGTCCAGGCATTTCAATACTAACAATAATCAAGTGTCAATAGAACCCCTAATGTCTTCAACGATTCCAGATATAACTTGACAAAGGCTAGGAATAGATTTATTCAACTTCTGAGGGAAGACAAATTTAGCACAAATTAATTACTACTCCAGATGGATTGAAGTTCCTGCACATCATAAAGCTACAGTAGAGTCAGTGATTAAGTGACTTTTTTTCACATACTGTTTTGCCAGATGAAATGGTTTCAGATAACACACACAACTTGCGAATAAGGAGTTCAAAAAATGTATAACAGAGGCTGATATTAACCACACCTCAAGTTATCCAGTTCTTTCACAGAAAAATTGAGATGCAGAGCAAGGTCCAAACCATAAAGATGACCAAGAACACAGTTTGGGAATAAACATTACTAAATCACAGTTCCAGACCATTAAACAATGGAAACAACGGATGCTCGCTGGTGAACCTATGCATGGAAAGAAGATTAAAAATGTCAGACCAAACATAACATATCGAGATTGTGAGAAAGTTGAGAGAGGAAAAGAACACAGAAGGAAGCAACAGGAGTGACATAGCTGCACATTCAGGGCAAACGCATCAACGCATCATCCTCCGACACTTCCGCCATCTGCAATCCGACCCCACCACCAAAGACATTTTTCCCTCCCCACCCTTATCTGCTTTCTGGAGGGACCACTCTCTCCGTGACTCCCTTGTCCGCTCCACACTCCCCTCCAGCCCCACCACACCCGACACTTTTCCCTGCAACCGCAGGAAGTGCTACACCTGCCCCCACACCTCCTCCCTCACCCCCATCCCAGGCCCCAAGAAGACTTTCCACATCACGCAGATGTTCACCTGCACATCTGCTAGTGTAGTATACTGCATCCGCTGTACCCGGTGTGGCCTCCTCTACATCGGGGAAACTAAGCGGAGGCTTGGGGACCACTTTGCAGAACACCTACGCTCGGTTCGCAATAAACAACTGCACCTCCCAGTCGCGAACCATTTCAACTCCCCCTCCCATTCCTCAGACGACATGTCCATCCTAGACCTCCTGCAGTGCCACAACGATGCCACCCGAAGGTTGCAGGAACAGCAACTCATATTCCGCTTGGGAACCCTGCAGCCCAATGGTATCAATGTGGATTTCACAAGCTTCAAAATCTCCCCTCCCCCTACCGCATCCCAAAACCAGTCCAGCTCATACCCACCTCCCTAACCTGTCCTTCCTCCCACCTATCCCCTCCTCCCACCTCAAGCCGCACCCCCATTCCCTACCTACTAACCTCATCCCGCCCCCTTGACCTGTCCGTCCTCCCTAGACTGACCTATCTCCTCCCTACCTCCCCACCTACACTCACCTTTACTGGCTCCATCCCCGCCTCTTTGACCTGTCTGTTTTCTCTCCACTTATCTTCTCCTCTATCCATCTTCTATCCGCCTCCCCCTCTCTCCCTATTTATTTCAGAACCCCCTTCCCCTCCCCCATTTGTGATGAAGGGTCTAGGCCCAAAATGTTAGCCTTCCTGCTCCTATGATGCTGCTTGGCCTGCTGTGTTCATCCTGCTCTACACCTTGCTATCTCAGATTCTCCAGCATCTGCAGTTCCTACTATCTCTGATACAAAAATATTGTCAGTTGTGCCAGCAGTTTAGAGGGTTTTGATAGGGGACTGGCAAACAGATGGTACAGTTCTCAGGAGAAGAGAACAATCACAATTGTGTATTGTTTGCACACTTTAGGGAAAATTCAGGAGATACAATAAGACATTGATCCTGCTCAAACCAAGAAGAAAGATGGTCAAAAATTACCACAAAGTGTGGGACATGGACAATTGCACTGTATCAACTACATTGCAGAATGGGACAACAATTTCAGGAATGGTAGAAAATGGTCACCTTTGTTCAGCAATCAAACAAACCAGATCAGGGCGAGCAGCGATAGCTCCACAATTCTCTATCTCTGATATTTGGATTTTGAGGAGTGGGAAGATATTGGTAATGTAAGTAGTTAAACAATTTTTTGAAATTATGTAAACAAAGTAGACAGAAACTTGGGGATGAAATATACTGAGAAGTGAATATGTTAAAGACAATGTATAAGAAAATGATACTTTCACCGCAACAGTCACATGTTATCAGGATTCAAAAGAGACAGTCTTTTTCAACACAGTGTATACTAGAATGTTAATACGGAGTATACAGGACTTTCTGAAAGTTACTCAAATAAAGATGAGATAGAAAAGCAGCACATTCAGAATGGGTTAAGCTCGATAGGGCAGTCTCAAAAATGCTGCACAGTTAACTCTGTGAACAGACTTCATGAAGTGAATAACAATGCAGCTTGTCAACACGACTAGCACAGTCCATAGATACAGTTGCAGCAGCAAGTTAGAATCCAAATTAATTGAAAGGATGGTCACAGTTTTGCTCTAGCAAAGCAGATATGGTGAGCTGAATGGCATTAGTTTGTGTCTCTGAACTCCATCTGCCATGGTTTTAGGTGTCATGTACACAATTGCTAAAAAAAGGAGTGAACAGCTGCACATGGTAACTAAAATGATCAATGAAACAAAAAGTTCTGGAAGACTGAATTAAAAACAGAAATGCTCAAAATATTCAGCAGATCAGACAACATTCTAAGAGAGAGAAACAGATTTCCGGTTGTCGATCTTTTGTCATAACGAACGAGGTGGCACAGGAATGTTGGTCTTTATGTCAGGAGAGCTGGAATTTGAAAATGTTACAGCAATGATTCAGTTTAGAAGGGGTAAATCATATTGTGCTACAAGTTTAAGAATTAAGTTGAAGGTAGACTGCATTCTTCTGTATTTAGAAAGTTGAAAATTGATCAATTTGAGGCATTTAAAATGATGACTGTATTTAATAGGGTAAATATAGAGATGTTATTTCCTTTGAGGGAGTCCATAATAAGAGTGCAACATCTAAAAGTTTAAAAATAGATAATTTAATGTTGAAATCAAGAAGCACTTTTTGTCCCCACTATAAAGGTAGTGGAAATCTAACGTTCTTTTCCTCAAAAACTTACCGACGCTAAATTGATTGACTGAGATTGATATTTCTTTGGTTAAGTAAGGGCATCAAAAGATCAATAAAGTTTGGTAAATATAGTTAGGTACAAATCACTCAAGATCAAATTGAATAGCCGAACAAGTTTAAACAGCTTGGTTACCTGTCATGTAAAACTTGGCTGAAAGCAGGTCTATGCAGTTTATGTGCCAAAAGCAATAACAATTTGCACATATATTGCACCTTTAATACAGTAAAATCCAAGGTAGGGTTACCAGTGGTAGAGTAGTTGAAAGCAAGGATGCACAAGAGTCCAGAATTGGAGCAATGCAGATATTTCAGAGGGTTGTAGGGGTAGAGTAAGCTATCAAGATAAAGAAGGGTGAAGCCTTGGAGAAATCTGAAAACAAGTATGAGAATTACAATATCAAGACACAATTTAATTCAGAGCCAATGTAGCCCTGTGAACATGAGGCTGAAAGGTGAATGGTGCTTGGTGCAAGATAGTTTACAGGTAGCAGAATTTGGCTGGAATTAAGTTTATGGAGGGTAAATGATGGCCAGCCAATCAAGAGTGTATTGGAATAGACAGTCTTAGAGATAAAAAAGGCATTGTTGAGGATTTCAGCAGCAGGTAAGTTGAGACAATGTTGTTGAACTGGAAGTAATCAGATTCGGTGGCAATATTTGGAAGCCCATCTTTGTATTCCTACCTTAGGAATTAGAGTAGAAGGAGTGAACAGGTCATTAAAACCATCAATACAGTATACCCAAGTTCTTAAAAAATCAAACAGAAGGTTGGGACATAAGGACTCAGACTTATAAATCCATAAAATTACCTCTACAATGGTAGTTGGCACCAGTGTGACCGCGTACGAAGTATTGTTTGCAGTTTTGGCCTCCCCAGTTCCTAAAGAATTCTCAGTTATTGAAGTAGGTACAGAGATCATTCCAAAGAATAGAAAATGAAAACAGAAGAGTGAAAGGTGACAGAATAAAATGTTTAAAATTAAAGAAGGTTGGCCACCCTGAAATCAGTGAAACATTTCTGCCATGTTCAAAATTTAGGCACAAGGAATACATTTACAAATCAAGCATAACAAAGGAAAATAGGAAATGCAGGAAAAATGTTTTAACTGAAATGGTAGTGGAATAAAAACAAAACTCTAATAAATTTCAATCAGGAATTATACAGGAGTTTAATGTCAAATGAAATTCAGATTTATTGGAAATGCCAGAAATTAATTATAAGTTGCTTGTTAGACTGAGGTTGTCCATTCAGACTGTTATTCTATCCCATTGTATAACATTGTGATTTTTTTAAAGGATGGTGAACTGAGTAAGTATTCCATTAAAATGAAGCACATCCTTTGGACCATTAACTGGTTTATTGATAAAGTTATTGAATGAACAATACAACACCAGAATGATACATAAAATGACCACACATCTGTCAGGAACCTCTGATGATTTCACAATGCTCCAAAGTGCCATGCAGCTGATGAACTGCTACAATGCTAATGGAAGAAAACATAGCAGCAAAGTAATATTTAACAAGGTTTACAAACAGGCAATGAGAAGGAGAAATGGTCAGAATACCATGGAAATCTCCTGGATTTTCACTTACTACTGCACTATCACTTGCATCCACTTGAGGTGGCAGACAAAACTTTGGTTCAATGCCCTATCTGAAAAATGACACATCTGTTCATAGAGCACTTCATCGGAACTATATTAGGGAAGTAAAGAGGCTTTTAAACTGAATAGTGGAGGCCATGGATCAAATGTTGAAAGATATGACACATCAAAGAGCAGAGAGAAGATCTGAGAGGAAAATAGTAATATGGGGAGCAAGGGTCAAAGAATGGCAGGAAATGACAGAAGAAAATAGCCTAGGGATACACCAATCAAAACTAGCTGTTACAGAGATAACAAGATGACAGACTAAAGCCTCTGAATCTGAAAGTGCACAGCATTCATAACAAAGTAAACAAATTGATAATGAACTTTAGACAAATTGTTATAAAAATTCATTCACAGGACGTGAGCATTGCTGATATGGCCAGGATTCATTGCCTATCCCTACTTGCCCTTGGTGGAGGTGAGCTGCTTTCTTGACCTGCTGCAGTCTATTTGGTGGAGGTACACCCACAATGCCATTAGGGAGGGAGTTCCATGATTTTGATTCTGCAACAGTGAGGGAACAACAATATATTTTCATGGTGAGTAGTTTTGATGGGAACTTGTATGGTGTTGTTCCCATACATCTGTTACCCTAGCTGGTAGTGGTTGTGTGTCTGTAAGGTGTTATCTAAGAAGCCTTAGTTAATTTCTGCAGTGCATCTTGTGCGTAGTATGTACTGCTGCTACTGAGTGTTGATGGTGGAGGGACTGAATGTTTGTGGATGTGGTGTCAATCACAAGGGCAACTTTGTTTTTGATGGTATAAAGCTTCTGGAGAGTTGTTGGAACTGTACTCATCCAAGCAAGTAAGGAGTATTCTATCACACTCCTGATTTATACTTGTAGGCAGTGGGCAGGTTTCAAGAGCCATGAGATGAGTTTTTTAATGCAAGATTCCTAGTCTCTGACCTTATCTTGTAGCCAAGCACTTATATTGCTTGTCAAGTTTAGTTTCCGGTCAGTGGTAACCCCAGGAAGTAGATATTGAGATAGTTAGCATTGGTAATGCTATTGAACATCAAGGGTGATAGTTAGATTCTCTTTTGTTCAAGATTGTCATGGCACTTGTGCCATGCAACTGTTGCTTGCCACTTAGGTATATTGTCCAGGTCTTGCTTTATTTGAACATAGATTTCTTTAATATCTAAATGGTGCTGAACATAATGCAATCAGCAGCAAATACCCATTTCTGACCTGATGATGGAGGGAAAATCATTGATGAAACAGCTGAACATGATTGGGCCTATATCATTACCCTTAGGAACTATTGCAGAGATGTCCTATAGCTGAGACAACTGACATCCAATAACCACAACCCAATCTTCCTTTGTTCCAGGTATGACTTCAACAACAGACAGGTTTCCCCTCATGTCCCTTAACTCTAATTTTGCTTGATATTACTCTTGGTCAATAGCAGCCTTAATGTCAAGGGCAGTCATTCTCACTTCATCTCTGGAATTCAGCTCTTTAGATCATGTTTGAACCAAAACTATAATGATGTCAGGAACTGAATGTTTGAGTTACTAATGATTGAGAGGAGACTTACGGGTCGGTAATTGGCTGAGTCAGACTTGTCTTGCCTTTGTACACAGGACGTATCTGGGTAGTTTTCAACATTGTCAGGTTCATGCTAGTGTTGTAACTGTACTGGAAGAGTTTGGTTAGGAGCACAGCATGTCCTGAAGCACAAGTCTTCAGTACTAAGACTGGAACCTTGTTAGAGCCCATAGTCTTTGCAGTATCCAGTGCCTTCAGCCATTTCTTCATAGCACTGGAGAGAATCAAACTGACTGAAGACTGGTATTTGTGGTGCTGGGGACCTTCAATGGAGGAGGCCATAATCAATCATCCACTCCGCATTCTGGCTGATGATTGTTTCAGATATTGAACCTTGTCTTTTGCATTGGTGTGTTAGACTCCTCAACCATTGCCATGATCGGATTCAGAACCAGGTCCCTAAAATATTGCCTGGATTTCTGGGTTATTAGTCTAGCAACAATACCACCACACCATCGCATTTCCCTAAATACATAAGTAAGTGATAGCCATATTGGAGACACGGCTGTAGGATGACCTGAATTATGTCCTGACTCTTTGGGAGAGCATATTACAGTCAGCAAAACTGGAAGCTGGGTAAAGGTGAAGGGTAGTACTGTTAATCAAGGATAACATTTATACAATAGTTAGAGATGACATTGGTTCAGGAGATCAGGGTGTAGAATTGACTTCTATGAAAATGAGAAATAGTAGGTGAAAAGAATCACTAGTGGGAGTGGTCTACAGGCCCCTGAAAATAATTAAGAAGTCAAACAGCCTACTTCTGTTCCTATTTTGTACGTTCGTTTGCACTGTATAAAATGATACTGGCACATAACAAGGGCAGTCAGTCCTTTGTGACTGTGCTGGCTATTCGAATGAGCTACCCATTTGCTCCTGCCCCCTTGCACTTTCCCATTCTTATTTTCCCTTCATGCCTTTCTCCAATTTCTTTTTGAAAGTTTTTTTTATTGAATTGGGTGCTCACCATCCTCTCAGTCACCATCATTCCATATAATCATCACAAAATATAAAAAAACATCAATTTGTCACCCAAGTAAGTCAATAAGAATACCATTCATAATTCACACATTTATTTTTCATTGAATGCTCTTAAATTCCACAAATGACACTATAATCAAATAGTGCTCTTTGCTGAAAGGAATCCAGACAGACTGAACGTATAAAACAAATTACAGGTGACATTGACAATGAAATGCATGATGTTACAGGAAACCATATCAGTCCTACAATGGATGATAACCATTCCTGCAGAACAGGCATTAAAATCTTTCTCCACTGACCTGTAATACAGGTGATGACATTTCGTTTTCACTGGCAGACTTTTTCATGACATCTGGTGAACCTTCAGTAGTTACAACAGAGTTGGGCTCTGGCTTCAGCTCATTCTTTTTCGTTGACGTTAGTCCAATCTGATCTTGAGAGGTGACACGCTGGATGGTGCTTGTAGCGGGCCCCGAGGGATTAATCACATGCCAGGAATCACATTTTTGCTCCCCAGGGTACAACTTGACTTCTTCATCAACCACTTCCAACAATTGTGTCATTTTTAAATCATCAGTATCATGACTTCCACTTAACATAGAATCCTTAGCAAGGACAAACATAGATTAAAAGGCAATGTTAGTAGTTGTCAACAATATTATAATTTTTTTCAGTTAGTAACAATCAAAAGCCTTTATGAAGCATTGGTATATGTTCTGTTAACATGTTTGAGCTTAACATGAACAGCAACGAATCAAAACTACGCATTACATTCAACTGCACTGTAGCTTTACATAACCATTCCATCAAAAGGTACAATAGGAACATGTTAACTAGCTCAAAGACAAAGTGTAAAGTGAGAGCAGCCACAAAAATAGTGTTCAAATTAGCACTCAGGATAAGACAAAGTGAACGCTTTCTGCAAATACACTGTCCATTTGACATTATTGCTCAGTTAATACTATGAAATTCAGAAATAAGTACCTGTTGTACAATTGTTTCAAATTCCTCAACTTCAGCTTTTTCTTGTCCTAATTTACAAGCTTTGGCATCTATTAGTTGAACCATTGGCTCTATTCCTGGAGGAATTCCATCCACAGTACATGGAGATGCCACTTCTGATTGGCCCACTGGACATACAGTATGTGTAACAACTGGAGCTGCAATAATGGAATCCACTGCTGAAGTAACAGCATTGACAGTACTTGAAAGTGGATCATTGAACTCTTGCATTGTAGATATGGCAATTATACCACCTGGAGATTCAACCACAGTTTCTTCTATGACAGAGACTTGGTCTGGAAGAAGTACAGCCATAGGAATAAGGGATTTTTCTGCTGGTTCTTCACTGTCTACAGTCAACATATTATTATCTTCCATTTTAGAGGCTGCATTTGGAACACCTAGAGATGTCTCATTGGATTCTTTTGTTTCAGGAATTGCATTCACAACATCTGAAGTCACGGTATTTAACTCTTCTGTTGGAAGGCCTTCATTCTTTACAAAATGAGATGCAGCACTGGAATTTTCCCCTGGAGGAAGATCACCCACAGCACCTAAAGGCTCTGTATTGACATCAGCCACAGCACCTGAAAACTCAAAATTGGTCTCCTTTTCTGAAATTTCAACCGTCGCAACTGTATATTCAGAATTAGGCTCTTTTTTGTCTAAGATGTCAGCCAGAGCATGTAAAGATTCAGGATTCAGCTCTTTTTCCTCTGAGATCCCATCTGCAGCACCTGAAGACACAGATCTGGGTTCCTCTTTCTCTTCAGGGACATCGGCCACAGCACCTGGAGACTCAGAGTTGGCCTCTTTTCCTTCTGAGATTTCAGCCACACCCCCTGGAAACTTAGAGCTGGCCTCTTTCTCTTCAGGAACATCAGCTCCAGCACCTGGAGACTCAGAGCTGGTCTCTTTCTCTTCAGGGTCATTCGCCACACCCCCTAGAGACTCAGAGCTGGTCTCTTTCTCATCAGGGACATTGGCCCCACACCCTGATGACTCAGAGTTGGTCTCTTTCTCTTCAGGGACATCAGCCACAGCACCTGGAGACTCAGAGTTGGCCTCTTTTCCCTCTGGGACTTCAGCCATACCCCCTGGAAGCTTACAGCTTGTCTCTTTCTCTTCAGGGACTTCAGCTCCAGCGCCTGGAGACTCAGA
>NC_063350.1:28367429-28414504 GCF_021869965.1 Rhincodon typus | reverse complement strand
TCTCTTTCTCTTCAGGGACATCAGCTCCAGCGCCTGGAGACTCAGAGTTGGCCTCTTTTCCCTCTGGGACCTCAGCCACACCCCCTGGAAACTTAGAGCTGGTCTCTTTCTCTTCAGGGACATTGGCCCCACACCCTGGAGACTCAGAGCTAGTCTCTTTCTCTTCAGGGACGTCAGCCACAGCGTCTGGAGACCCAGAGCTGAGCGCTTCCTCTTTATTGACTTTGACCACAGCATCTGAAGACTCAGGGCTGGGTTCCTCTTCAGGGATCTCAGCCACAGTACCCAAACACTCAGAGCTGGACTCTTTTTCCTCTGGGACCTCAGCCACAGCACCTAGAGACTCAGAGCTGGTCTCCATTTCCTCTGGGACCTCACCCACTGCACCTAGAGACTCAGGTGTGGGCTCTTTTTCTTCTGGGAGGTCAGATATAGCACCTGGAGAGTCCGAATTGGTATCTCTGTCCTCTGGGACCTCAGCCACAGCACCTGGAGACTCAGAGGTAGGTTCTCCCTCTTTATGGATGTCAGGAACAGCTCCTAGAGATGCAGCACTGGTCTCTTTCTCTTTAGGGACTTCAGCCTCAGCATCTGAAGACTCAGGGCTGGGTTCCTCTTCCTCTTCAGGGACCTCAGCCATAGTACCTGAAGAATCAGAAGTGAGTTTGCTGTCTTCAAAGACATCGACCCCGCTACTTGAAAACTCAGCATTGAACTCTCCCTTTTCAACGACCTCAACCACAACAAATGGAGTCTCAGTAATGGACCCTTCTTCTTCCTGACCTTCAACCAAAGGACCTGAACACTCAGCACTGGGTTCTTCCACTTCATGAACTTCAAACATTGCACCTGACGCATCAGGATCAGGCTTTTCCTCCTGGCAAACTTTATCCACAGAACCTGCAGTGTGAGGATCTTGGTTTGAAGAAGAAATATCTGCAGTTCCTAAAGTGTCAGTGGTAAGTTCTTCTGTTAAATGGACTTTAGCCACAATATCTAAAGATTCAACATTAGATTTCTCCATTGTAAGGACTTTAGTGATAACATCTGAACATTCTGTTCTAGGCATTTCTAAATGTTCAGCCACAATTTCAGTGTCTTCATTCTTCTCTGCTGCATCTTCCTCATCTTCAACCCCTTCTTCAGATTTCTCTTCAACTGCAATTCAACATGCTTTACATTATTTTTAGATAACATTGAAAGAAATGGGTTCAAATTATTTGGGGCAATATTCTCTGAAAAAACATTTGTATCTATGGAAGTAATTTGGTTTCTTTCATTTTTATTTCTTTTGCTAGAATGTTTAAACCAATGTTAATATACCAATGTTTAGGCTTATGAGGTCCTGGAAATTGTGAATCAAGTTTTAGAAGTATAATTTTACTCTAATAAGAGGATTGTAAATTGGATTGATTAGTCAATGAAGGAAACATATGAACGACATTGATACAGTTCTTCCTTTTAAAGGCAGCAATGAAAATTAATTTTAGTCCACTTAATGTTTAAAAAATAAATATTAAGAACTAGGTATGCTATTTTCTAAGAAATGATCAATTACTATTAAAACATCAACATAATTTCAGGCTTGGATCTTAAAGAAACTTAGATTTATGGCTGTTTCAATTTACCAAAGACCAACTTAACAACAAGTTACTTCTGAAAGTAATGGTAAATCTTTGTTAGCACAACGACTTCATCAGTGATTTATCAAACCAAGTTTGTTTAGTGTTTGTCACTCGGAGATAGCAAGAACTGCAGATGCTGGAGTCAGAGTCAACACAATGTAGAGGCGGAGGAACACAGCAGGTCAGGCAGCATCAGAGGAGCAGGAGAGTCGACGCTTCGGGTCAGGACTTCTGAAGAGTTCTGAAGAAGGGTTCCAACCTGAAACGTCGACTTTCCTACTCCTCTGATGTTGCCTAACCCGCTGTGTTCCTCCAGCTCCATACTGTCTTGACTTATTTTGTATTTGTCTTGTGTTATTCGACAAAAGTTTTAGCTTCCTCTATACTGATGTACTATTTGAAAATTAGCACAACGTCAAGCCTAAAAGAAAAGGAATTAGAATATGATAAAGTGTGATGATGTCCAGCACATTTACCACATCTGTGCATTTGTAATCCAATGTGATACAACTAACAGGTTTCAGCTCTGGTGAAATCTTATTGCAATCATGTCAATTACTGCTTTTATTGCATCTTTTCCATAGGAGTACTGTAAATTGCAGCATATGAGTCAACAGAGTGCACAACAAAACCTGTCAGGCCACAAAAATTACATTATTGCTTACACTCAGCATATAAGTTCACCTCCTCATTCCCTTTACAGACACAACTCGCATTAGTAGTTGGCCTCAATTTCTCAGCCCACTATGTGTGCTTGATTTACTAAAATCTTATAATTGAGTAGACAGGATCAAGCAGGTTATATAGGCTGTGTTGTAAAGAAGCACAGTTGTTTAAGACTGTGCATCAGATGCCAACAACATTTCAAATGGCAACCCCACACACCGATGCCTTTGGATCATTTTTATACTCAGTGTATAAGTTAACCTTTTATTTGTGCAGGAATTTTTTGAGACATCAAAATTTGATTTATAGGTTGACAACTATGCTACTAAAATGTAGAGTCATCCTTAACATATTGGTACCTCAATCTATCTTAAACTTCAACCTCAGAGAAGCGTTTTGCATGAGATAAGTGGAAGTATTCAACTACTATTACTTACCTGTACAGAATAAAGTTTGAACCGTTCTTAAAAATTAATTAAATTCAGCAATGTCGAGCGCACATGAATCAGTATTACTAAAGTGACATGCAATTTGAATTGTTTAGGATTAGCTTGGTTTAGGATATCACCGTGGTAGTAAAGATTAGAAACAGAAATGCAAGAATAGGGAGTGGTCATAATGTTTGGGTTTTAAGGAAAAGCTCTAGTCATTAACTGAAGAGAAGTAGCAAAGACTGAATGTGTGGAATGTGACCTGGAGAGTTGTCTTGGTTCAGTGATGGCGTTCTTTCTTACATGTCAAAAAGTTGTGGGCTCAGGTTCCAATCCAGATACTTCAGCACAAAATCCAGGTTGATGCTCCCAATGCAAAACTGAGGGAGAACTGCAGTGACAGCGATGTTGCTTTCAGAAAGGATATTAAACTGAATTCCTATCTTTTTCACATGAATGCAAAAGATCCCATTGCACTATTTTGATGAAGAGCAGAGAAGTTCCCTAAAGTGTCCTAGTCTAGAGATTATTCGGTCATCATTGTGGGACTTGCTGTATGCAAATTAACTTCCACATTTTCTACATTATCACAGCAGCTACACATCATAAAGTAGTCCATTGACAATGATGCACTTTGAGATGTTTTAAACCATTATGTTATTGAGTGGTGAGGAAAAATCTAGGGGTCAAATAGTTACGACTATTCTGATTTTATATGTTCTTAGTAGGCTTTAAAAAATACTACATGTTTAATAACACTCTTAGGACAGGAGTGGTGCTGGCAAAGGAATATGTTGTCTATCCCCAAAAGCCCTCCAGAAGGTAGTGATAAATGGCCTTCTTAAACTGAAACTGATATGTTGCAATATGTCTGCTGTCCTTCCAGATGAAGATGACCATGACTTTCATTTGGGATATTTGATAGGTTCCCGATTGATATGACCTTGTCTCAAAGATACTTCTGCAAATGGGATACCACAGACAGTTATGATTTGACAAGCTACTAGTTCAAAATTTCATCTCCTTTTGTTTTTCTCTACCTATGATACACATTTACCTTTGAAAGGGAGTGCACTCCTTGCCTGGTTGTGCCAAGTGCATTGATCATGGTTGAGCTTCTCCCGAGATTCAGAGATCAAAATCAAACTCCTGAGCGAAACCTTCAGAGGGTTTTGTATCGTTTCCTGTGATCACCATGACAGTGCACCTCAGACTCAAGTTCTTCATGGAAAATCTCTTTAGTAAGCAAATGTCAGGCATTCTGGTTATGTGAAGAGTCCATCTTAGTTATGACAGCTTCAAGATGTGTGAATGCATACCACCTCAGTTGAACAGCTGAGTCTCGTATTTTGATCTACCACCTAATCTTTAGAAGTTTCTGAAGGCAGCTGATGTGGAAGTGGTTGAGCTTCCTGGTATGGTGCTGACACACAATTCAAGTTTCACATGTGTAGAGCAGAATAAGCAGGACTACCGTTTGTAGACTTTCGATTTCGTACACAGACATGTTCTTCTCCAACCCCTGTCTAACGTTGAAAGGCAATCAAAGGCTACACTTGCTTCAGTGATTTATGCTTGCATCTGATCATCAATGCAGACTGCTCAAGCATGAGCATGATAAGTATGGTAAGTAAATTTATCCTTTGCTGACAGATCCTAGGCTGAAGACTTGGGTCTGAGGTAGGAATTTTCTGAAGCAGGCTGGTATATTATTTCAGTTTTCTTCATGCTGAGTGTTAGACTGAAGTTGTCACATGCATTGGAGAACAAGATTAAACTACATTGTACGTCCAACTCTGAACTGATAACTTGTGCGGGGTCATTGGCAAGCAGGAAATCACTCAGTCAGAAAGTGCTGGAAAAACTCAGCAGGTCTGGCAGTACCTACTGAGAGAGAGAAACAGAGCTAATGCCTTAAATTCAAAATGACTTGTTTTCAGAAGATTTGAAACATTGATTCTGTTTCTAATGTCTACAGATGCTGCCAAAGCTGCTCTGTTTCTCCATCACTTTCTGTTTTTATTTCAGACATCCAGCATCCATAGTATTTTATTAGGAAATCGCAAAGCATGTCCTTAAGAGAATTTGATCGTTGCTGCCATTGTCACAGATTGAGTACTTCTCATCCATGAATTATCTGATTTCAATGTCAGGATCACAGTCCTGGAAAGCATCGGAGAACATAGCAAAGAAAAAACATTCCTAAGAGGATGGCATCAGCAAGTGACTATAATGCAGTTAGGCAGAGAGTTCCAGCATTTTGATTGAGCAACAATGAAGGAATATGGAAATATTGTTTTATCATCGGGATGGTGTGTTCCTCGGAAGGGAACAGGCAAGTGGTGCTCCTTCTGTCCGCAGCCCTTGATCTTCTGGGTGGTAAAAATAATGAATTTCAATCGTGCTTTCAAAGGAGGAATGGTGAGTTTACTGCAGTGCCTCTTGAAGATTGTACGCACTACACCCACTACACTTATCACAGGTTGAATGAATGTTTTAGTTTGTGGATAGGTCAGTCAAGTAGGCTGCTTTGTCCTGGATGGTGTTGAACTTGTGTGTTTTGCAGAGTTCTACTCATCTAGGAGAGTATTCTATCACACTCTTGACTTTTCGCTTGTAGGTATTGGACAATCATTTGCTAGTCAGAAGGTGAGTTACTTACCTTCGAATTCTCAGCCTCTGACTGTTCTTTGAGCTACAGAATTTAGAAAGAAATCATAGAAAAGCATTCATAAAGTTTGGAAGCAGGCCTTCAGCCCATCGAATCCACACTGACCCTCCAAAAAGCATTCCAAGCCCCAACCCAATTCACATAACCCTGCTTTTCTCAAGGGTAAGCCACACATCCCTGAACACTATGGGCAATTTAGCATGGCCAATCCATCTAACCTGCATATCTTTGGACTGTGAGAGGAAACCGGAGCACCCAAAGGAAATCCACGCAGACACGGGGAGAATGTACAAACTCCACACAGTCACCTGAAGGCTGGAATTGAACTCGGCTCACGGGTGCTATGAGGCAGCAATGCTATCCATTGAGCCAACGTGCTGCCCTGGTCTAATTCAATTTCTGATCAAAGGTAGTTCCTAACATGTTGAGGATGAGGAAATTCAGCAAGGCTGATATTGTTGAATATGTGCCAGTTCTTGCTATGAGTCACAATCGGCGCTGAACTTGTGCAATTATCAGCAAGCATCTGTACTTCTGACTTTTTACTGAAAGAAAGGTCATTGACAAAGCTTCTGAATATAGTTGGGCCTAGGACACTACCCTGAGCAACTTCTGAAATGATATTCCAGGGCTGAGATGATTGACCTCCAACAATCACAAGCAACTTCCTTGTGTGAGGTTCAACTCCAACCAGTGAAAAATTTTCCTTTGATTTCCCACTGACTTTAATTTTGCTAGTGCTTTTTGACGTCACACTAAGTTAATGCTGCTTCAATGTCAAGGGTAGTCATTTTCATCTCAGTTCTGGAATTGTGCTTTCCTGTTCATGTTGGAGCAAGGCTGTAATGAGTTATAGAACCCAGACTGAGCATCAATGATAAGGTCATTAATGTGCCATGTGATAGCACTGTGAACAACACCTTCTATTTCTTTGCTGATGGTTGAGTGTACGCTGATGGAGCAGTAATGGACCAGATTGGAATCACAGATAAAAGTTTAATAAAAACAACTCACCTACTAATGAGTACTAAACCTAAAGTACTAAGTAGCTTTGAAGGAAAGAGCAGGCTAAAGATATTTCCATCTCATCAACTAAACATCCTGGTCTTGGTGTGAAAACTTCACAAGGGATTAGTTAATATTAATACATTGCTTATATCATTCAAAACAAAATTAATGCTGTTTAAGTTGAGTAATAAAGGCAACAAATTTATAAAACAATTTGTCAGAATAATTTATGTAGAAAGATCCCTTTACCTTTGAGGAAATTAATAGCTTGGAGCAGATTCTGTTCCTTCTCAACCTCTACATTGTAGTGATTCATATTTTCATAGTTATGTTCCAAATCTTCAATCACTGATGCTCGAGTTGCCTCTGAAAGTCTAATTATAGAAGAAACCTTACTAATTACATTCAAACTGGTTTCTTAAATGGATAATTGGTAAACTATTGTATGTACTTACTTAGCTATCAAAATCTTTGCATTCTGGAAAGGGAAAATAGTTAAATTGAAACCTTTCTGATTGAAGTCCTAACAAGGAAAACTGAGACATAAGTTAAATATTAAAATATATTAATACCTGCAGAAAGACTGCCATTTGCGGTTCTTCCAGTGACTGTAGTGCAGATTCTACAAGCTTAGACATGGATTGTATACGTTCGGCATATGATTTTATCAAGGACTTGCAGTGGTTCATTTTTTCATCTTGTTCACTTGTGATTTTTTGCAACATCTGTTGTTTTTTTTCTTCCAAGATTGAAATTAAGGAGTCAATCTTTTCACACATGATTTGTTTTTGGTTTCTACAGTTATCCTTTAAAACAAAAATAGGAACAATTCTCGTAGAAAATGAGAGTAATTCGTATTTGTACAATTTCATAGAGACAGTCAAAATGGAAATCTCAATCCAACTGCAGGAGCAAAATCACCTTTGAATATTCTCTGGAGACATTTCAATCAAACAGCTGACCGAACAGGGAAACTACTACGTTGATCTAGATTAATTAATTCTTTGCCCCCTTTTTTAGTTCACATATAGGATGGGGCATCGCTGGCTAAGTGAACATTTATTGGCCATCCCTAGGTCCCCTTGAGAAGGTGGTGGTGAGCTGCATTCGTGAACCACTGTAGACCATTTGGTGTAGGTAACCCCACAATGCTGTTGTGGAGAAAGTTCTCGCATTTTGTCCCAATGACACTGAAGGAACCAACGATATATTTCCAATTCAGGATGCTGAGTGGCTTGGAGGGGAACTTGCACATATCTGATGCCCTTGTCTGAATGATAGTAGTTGTGGATTTTGAAGATGCTATCTAAGCAGCCTTGGTGAATTTCCGCAGCGTGGAAATTTTGTACATGTTACATAGTGCTGCTACTGAGCATCAGTGGTGGAAGTAAATGTTTACAGTGCCAATTAAGTGGGCTGCTTTGCCCTGGATGGTGTCAAGCCTCTTGTGTGTTGTTGGAGCTGCACTCATTCAGGCAAGTGGGTAGTATTCTGACGTGCAGATGGAAGACAGGATTGGCTGACATGTGGAAATATGGTGACATGTTGACAGAAATTGAGAATTCAAATATTTTGATGGTCTATTTAATGAATGCTCTGCTGATAATTTGACCTTATAAAAAATAGAGACACATGCAGGTTTTCATAAAGTTGGTACATCAGTTCCACATGGGATAATCTTAAAGTTGTTTCAAGCACCAGAAGGAAGAAATAGTGCTAATGGTGTGAGAGGGAGGATGTATAGATAGCAGAGATAGAATGTGTCCAGTTGCACAAGTAGGTAAGACATGAGACTTCAATGTTTAGTACGGAGGAGGAATGGATTAAAGGCGAACGAGTAGTGGTACATATTGCAGATCTGACAGTGCCAGACAACTTCCTCATCTTGAGCAAAAACAATGTTGCTAGAAAATCTCAGCAGCATCTGTGAAGGAAGAAAACAGAGTTAACCTTTCGGGTCCGGTGACCCTTCGTCAGAACACCAGACCCGAAACGTTAACTCTATTTTCTCCTTCACAGATGCTGCCAGACCTGCTGAATTTTTCCAGCAACTTTGTTTTTATTCCTGATTTACAGCATCCACAGTTCTTTCGGTTTTTAACTTCCTCATCGTGTTTACCAACATATCTCTATGTCTACCTCCAAAATATCATCCTTATCTTATATTCCAAGTCATGCCCCATTTTGAATAAGAAACTGTTTAAATTATGACATTAATAAGATTAATAGCTTTTGGGACTGGTGCTTTAAATTGATGATAAACATGGGGACATGCAACCTGTTCTGCAGTCTGGCAGCAAGCTTGAGTGGTCTGATTGCTAGAGATCAAAGGCAGACTTTGATTGCCTTTAACTTTCTCAGTAAAACATTTACACTTGGAAATAATGGTAGCAATCTCTGAGTTTACAATGAGTAGACTCTGAATCTGTTAGTCTCAGAAAGGTACTGAAGGTATTTTTTTTTCATTATTCATTCATGGGATGGGGGCATCACTGGCTGGGCAGAATTTATTGCCCATACCTAATTGCCCTGAGGGCAGTGAAGAGTCAACTACGTTGCTGTGGGACTGTAGGTCAGACCAGGTAAATTTCTGACAATCGACAATGGATTCATGGTCATCAATAGATTCTTAATTCCAGATATTTATTGAATTCAAATTCCACCATCTGCCATGGCAGGATTTGAACCCGGGTCCCCCGAATGTTACCTGGGTCTCTGGATTAACAGTCCAACGATAACGCCACTGGGCCATTGCCTCCCCTGTGTATAAACTGTCATGCTGTGAACATTAAATTCTATAACGGAACACAGTTGGGATGAAGGAAAGGTATTTAGCATTTCTACCTGAAGGGAAAAAGGACAGAGTCATTGTGTCATATAGCATGGAAACAGATTCTTTGGTCCAACTCGTCTATGCTGACCAGGTTTCCCAAACTAAACTAATCCCATTTTCCTGTGTTTGACCCATATCCTTCTAAATCCTTCCTATTCATGTACGTGTCCAAAGTCTTTTAAATATTGTAATTGCACCTGCATCCACTGCTTCCCCTGGCAGCTTATTCTGCATACGAACCATTTTCTGTGTGAAAAAGTTGCCCCTAAGGTCCCTTTTAAATCTTTCTCCTCACACTTCAATATTATGCCTTCAAGTATTGAGCAGTCCTAACCTCGGGCATGGGCCTTCGCTATTCTCCTTATCTATGTTCATCATGATTTTATAAACCTTTATAAGGTCACCCCTCAACCTCAAGGGAAAAAGTCACAGCCTATCCAGTCTCTTCTTATAACTCAAACTCTCTGGTATCATCCTTGAAAATCTGGCACTTCTTCAGATTAGACTATAGACTTCCCTATTTATTTCAGGATAATGAATATCTCAAAGAAATAGGAGTTCTGTGTGGGCAAAAGGATAAAGGGCTGTTCTGATTTTGTAAGCCAGCCCAGCAAATTGTTGAAGGAATACAATCGCTAGCCAAAGACATGCACCCTCAGACATCTAAGGATTCCAAGAAATTTGTCTTGGCATGGCCAAAGTAAAGAGGAATCATTTAGACAAACTTTACTGCTGGTGGTGGATTTAAAAACTACCCAAAAGCTGAGAGAAGCATCTGGGGACAGTCACTTGAAGTTGCTACTTGGCATAAGAGAGGTATGGGGACCCATTTGGAAATTGGGAGTACTAATTTGTTATCAGATCTTAAATTCCATGGGGACTGTGGTATGTTAATATAACTGGAAACATTCCTCTCTAACATTTAAGGTTGACTCCAAATTTATAATATCCTTTAGTCAAAGGTGGTTTTATACATTTGTTACAGTAAATGTCTTAAAATGGAAAATCTTGCCATGCCATACTTTCAGCTGGTTACCAGAAGCTCAAATCTCTTTTTAAAATTTATAGGTACCTACAAAGATCATAACAAAATACATATTGTAGGTACAAGGTCAAAATCTTGGTACTTCCTGGACTATGGGTACACCTCAACCACAGACCACAACGCTTCAAGAAAGTTGATCAAAATCTTCTCAATGGCAATTAGGGATGTGAAATGTACTTTGAAACTCATATTGCATTCTCATGCATGAATAATAATAGAATAACTGTCTTGCAACTCACTTTCCAATTTACTCTTTAATTCCCAGTTTAAGTGACACAAATTAGCCATTCATCTGTCTCACCATAGTCCTTGCGTCTACCTAATTATCATGGCAACCCTTGCTTGCTTACTGGAGATACAGCTCTCAGTTATCAATTTCACCATGTGTTCCAAACAAACTCCTGTAACAGCAGCATGTCTCTCATCTTCACATTTATCTACATTACTCCTCTCATGAATGATGAATGATGATTTATTGTCACTTGTACTCTACAATGAACAACACAGTAAATTACAGTGAAAAGCTTCAACTATCACTGCATTCTGGCGCCATTTGGTTAAGAATAAAAAGATATAACTAAAAGAGAGTCCATCTTCATTCACACACCTCCGCCAGGAGTCCTGAGCCCTGAGCCATCTGACCAATGACACCTGCACCACCACCCCTCTGCCATCTAGCCAAACCCACCAACTTCGGACTTGCTACTCTTTGGGCACCATCCCTTCATTGCTGGGCCCAGCTCACCGATGGGCTGCCGATGCTGGGTCCCATGCTGGACTCACACTCACCCCACAACCAGCTGTTCCCAGATCAGTGATTATCACAACCAAGAGCTGCCACTGCTACCTCACCAATAACCAGGAGACCATGGTTCCAGACCTTCTACAGCCAGGAGCTGCCACCACCGCCTCGCTGATAACCAAGAGTACCTGCTCTGGGCCTACTACAACCAGGAGTCACTGGCTCTCCTGCTGCCACCAACTCAATGATGCCTGGAGTCCCCACTCTGGGCCTACCATGACCAGGAGTCCTTTGGCTCCAATGCAGCTGTCACCTCATTGAATGTGGAGTCCCCGCTCCAGGATAAGCACAGCACTGCCACTTCAGCCACCGCCTCCCCAGTAACCAGGAATCCCCGCTCTGGGCCTACCACAACCAGGAGGCCCTGGCTCCACTGCCAGGCCAGGCCGCTGCCTCACCAAGAGTCCCACTCTGTCCACCCTCTTCCCTGATGTCACCTTCTCCATCACCGTCAACAGGAAGAAGAAGAAGAAAAACTGAAAGAACGAAGACAAAAAGGGTATGAAAAGAAGGGAGGAAGCAACTGGTCTGGAGCAGATGGGCCCAGGGGCCCGAATGCTGCCTACCTTGCTGGTGCCACTGTCTTGGACATGTCTTTGCCTTTATTAAAGCAAGTCCTCTACAATTTGGTCTTTCTCGTAACTTTTGCATACTACCTTCCAAAAAAATTCAGTGACTGTCTTGCCAAAGTGTCCTTGTATTCTTATTTACCTCATACAGCTCCTTCATGGAATGCTTTTCCACCCTCGATGCTGGGTCCAATGCTGGACCCACACTCACCCCACAACCAGAAGTCCCCAGCTCAGTGAACACCACTGCACATCATTCTCCCTACTCTCTCACTGATTTTCTTTCCCTCTGTGCTTTAAAGTCCCAAACCAAAACCACCTACTTCTAATTTTGTGACATTTTGTACCAACATTTCTATGCCACCTGTTAGTGAAACGTTCATCCATTCTGCAATCAACCTGAGTCTTCATGTATCTCACTCTCTCACTTGACATTTTTAAAATCTCTACCAAAAATTTATTACATGCAAGATTGAGATTAAATGTTTTAAATTGTTTGGAGGTTCATTGGCATTGTATTCATAATGATTCTGTAATAAAAAGCGTTCTTCTGCTGTTAAATTATAGCCCTTAATTTCTATGGAAAATTTAATGGGTAAACATAACAGGTTCTTAAAAACAATCAGATTAATGGCAAGATGCCTTTTGTGCAAATCAAAAGGTACAATTGCATAAATTGACCAGCAAGTACTGGAGATTTGAAACTCTCAGCACCTTTCATGATCTTATAATTGACACGCTTGATATGTTCATTAATAACAGGATTCATCCTTAACACACTATTGTTTTCCAACATAATCCAACTCATAATGTAATTAAAGAGCATGAGCTCTCCTTGAAATTAATTGAGCACGTCAGTTTGCCTGCAACCTTTCTGTAGATCTTGGGTGTTGGAGCATTCACAGCCTAGGCTGATGTTCAACTGTTCCGCTGATTAACGTGTAGAACGACCACATTAGAACTGTGCAGATGGCTGCAATTTAATTTGCTTCATTTTCAAGTCTCAATGATTATGATGGCAAAACTGAAATATAGAGAAGCTATAAGATCTAGAACGTGGATTTAAGTAAATTACTACCTCGATATTTTTGTTTGTTTCTTCCAGATGAGCGATGAATGTTTGAGTTGCATCATTGGCTGCAACAAGTGCTCCAATTTCATCATTAAGTTCACACTAGGAAACAAAGACAAGAAGTCCTACATTTCAGTTCAACATTTCTAAAATGTTCTTAAATATTCAGCAATCTCTGCATTGAGTGACCATATTTCCTTTTGTGAATACTCACCAATTTACTCATTTTCATTAATTGAAAGGCCCAATAGTAATCAGTCAGAGAACTATGCTGTACAAACCTTCAAGTCGAAATCAAATGATAGAATGTGCCTTTGGTTTCTTCCTCTGTGTCCTTCATTTTCAGCTATTTTCAGGGTGATTTTTATGTTTTCTACCTTGTAAACAGAAACAAAGTATCTGCCAACTCTTTGGTTCCCATTATTCATTCCCCAGCCTCATCTTTTAAGGGGTCAATATTTAATTAGGCCTTGTGATCACATGGGCTGCTTTCAACTCAGCCAACCCATTTTCATGGACTAGTGGTCCCCATAAACAGCTTTTCTTTCTCCCCAGCTCACCATTATCCGTATCTTTGTCTAGCAAACTGCTGTTTTCTCTCTCTGGGTTCCATCTCCACCTATCATTTATTACCACCCCATCCCTCCCTAGTTTTCAGCATATATACCAAACTTTTACAATTAGTCACAATTAAAGTTACAATTAATTCTGAAAAAAAAGGTCACTGGACCTGAAATGTCAACTCTGCTTTCTCTCCACAGATGCTGCTGTAGCATTTAGTGCTGTAGTGTTACGAAATGTAACAGACATCAGGAGGCATTAAAATGTAACAATTTGCTGCATTTGAAGGAAAAGTTGAGACACTTGAAATAGTGCTTAAATATGAGATTGTCATTTTAAAACAGGATGTATGGCTACTCTCACTGAGTAGCATACACTTAAAATTGATAATCACCTTTTGCTGTTTGTAGACGGTTAGAAGGGGGGCAACTTCACAATCCTTATGTGCACCAAATACTTTGCAGAGTGAGCAGGTGGGGACCTCACATGACGTGCAGTATATGTTAATCTTTTCCTCATCATGTTCTTCACATGTTGGCTGCTCAGGTTTTGCAGTAGACCTAGATTGATTGTGTGAAAAATGGGTGTGACATTTACTGTATAACTTGACCAATCAGTCTCAAAATTTTAAAAATTGCATCAAAGCTCACTTAAACATATCACTTCAATTTCTATTCGCTAAGATTAACTGAGTGCACAAAGGGCACAATAAAATATATTTGACATGACTTTTGACTGACAACATATTATTATGGGGAGCAAGAGTGGATGTCCCGAGCAAAGGCCACTGCCAGATACTGGCTGAACTCCACCAGGGTGATCCAGAGGTTTCCAAAATTAAGATGTTGGCGGGATTTTTTGTTTGGTAACCAGGATTGGATACAGACATACCCGTGTTGGTGAGGCAGTGCCCAGAGTGTCAACAAGGATGAAAATTACCACCAGCAGTTCCCCCACATTTGTGGGAGTGGTCATGTAAATCCTGGACTTATTACATGTCAACTATGTAGTTCCTTTCATGGGCTCCATGTTCTTAGTCATTGTGGACACCCATTCAAAGTGTCTGAATGTGCATCGAGTTCATTCGTCAAATACGGGGATAACGATCAAAAAACTGCGCAGATCTTTTGCAATACATAGACTCCGGGAAGTGTTGGTCACAGATAACAGGCCATCATTTACCAGCAAGGAATTTCAGTATTTCTTAAAGTTGAATGGTATTTGAAGACAGGCTTAAAGAAACAGCCTACAGTTTCACTAGGTATGAAACTGTTCCCGTTCCTGTTTGATTGTAGGACCAGCCCTCATGCACCTACAGGCTTAGCTCCAGCAGAGTTGCTAATGAGGAGACGAGTCCGCACGTGTGTGTGTGTGTGTGTGTGTGTGTGCGCGCGTGCGCGTGGAATGTGAGTGTGTGTGTGTGTGTTTGTGGTCAGAGTGAAATGGCATCAGGAACGTCAATGCTGGACACAAGACTCCACTAAGCAAGAAACAGGTTATTTCAGGGGACAAAGTTTCGTGTAGGAACCATGGGAATGGCCCTGTCTACGTAAGAGGCATAGTCGACATGCGATTAGGTCTACTGACATATCAAGTTCAGGCAGGTATAACAGCCCTGAACAAGCACGTGAACCATACGAAAGTTGCAAACTCGCAAATGATGTGGGAGCAACACGTGCCCAGCTTCTCGACAGCCTTTCTAACTGTTCCGGAACCCACAGGTTCTCCCTCTCCATCAAGCATTGAAGATACCTCAGAATCTGAGGTTGACATGACAGTGCCTCTTTGTCATCTAAAGTGGAGAATGAATTTCTCCTGAGATGCTCCAGGTGCGAGAGGCAAGCTACTATGCATTATATGCTGCCCATATAAGAGGCAAAGTTGGAGGAATCTACCCGTGCTAAAACGTCTCAGGAGGAGCTACAAAAAAAAGCCTATGTCTTCAGACTCAGAGCGGGAGGGACATAGTGATTTGAACAAGGTCAGCCAGAAAGACCTCATAGAATATGAGTTCCCTAATTAGGGCTGTTAATCTGGTCCAATCAGGAAGCCCTGGTTGACAGATAGGAACAGGAATGTCAGACATCTTGTTCATTCTCAGAGACTGGCTCTGATGGAGTTGGATCAATGTCAAGGCCTCTCCACATGTAAATAAAGGGTGACTTGGTGATGGGGCACCAGCCTCTGTGGAGTTACTTCACTATTCTTGATTGTAAAATTGTACAAAAGATATACTGTAATTTTGCTTTTGATTTGCAATAAAATAATTCTTACCTTGAAGACTCTTGTTTGTAAATGTCAATAATATTTTCCACCAACAAATTTCGCTGGAGTCCATAAACTCCATGTCTATCTAGAATAACCTCATGACGACAGGATGGACACCGGAAACGACCTCCTGAAACTCCAGCTGTGCCACGAGACTAGCAAAGGAAAATTACATTTAGATTACACCATCTGGGATTTGGACATCCAGCTCTGACAGCCGGAAACAGAAATTGAATAAAGCAGCATTCATAAACACAAGTATGTTGGCAATGCATCAAATAAGACATTTTACAAGCATGCATTTGAATTTGCATGTTGCTGCATAAATTGTAGCAATGAAGGATAATAAAATGGCTTCCCTTTTTAAAACTTGGCTTTTAATGAATTGTAAAGGCTAATTATGAAATGATAGCAAAGGATGACCAGCAAATTCAATTGAAATTTCAAAGTAGCCTAAATGTAATAACTTTAACATTATCATTTCAGACATGCTTGCTCATACATTGAGTAATGTCTTTTAAAAGTCATGTCTGTATTGCCTGGTGACTCACTAGTATTTATCTGCAGATGCATTTCAGTAATTTTAGGGAGGGATACTTGTAGTTTTCTTTTCTGTACAGTGATGAGTACTGACTGCTTCTATGGTGCTACAGTTGGGAAAGAAAGAACATATTTTATTGGCATAGCGACTTATAGCCAGAAAATAGTTACAGCACAGGTGGTGGAAATTCAACCTGTCGTGGCTATGCCAGTTCTCTATGAGAGCAAACTTTACTCTTTTCCTGTAGGACTTGGATTCGACCTAGCAATCCTAATGATTTATTAAATTGAAGTTAGTCATTCTAATAATTTTTTTTAATCAATTAGCTCATCCATTTTCTCATTTGCCTCCGCATTCTTCAATAAGTGGAGCAAAATCTTCAGCCTTGGTGAAGACAGGTACAAATTACCCATTAAACGTTTCACTGCTCATATGCTTATGGAAGGCTTTTTGAATTCCCTTTTATGTGGTCTTTCACTCTCTTCTAATGTCATCTTTGAGTTCTTTTTTCCACTTTTCTGAATTCATCGGAATTCAGCCTTCCTGGAGTATTGCGTATTGATCACAGGAATTTTCTTAACTTTGTTTGGCCTGAAGCCGCCTAACCTCATGGAATCTGGAATCAGTGTTGAAGATTTCCAGGGTTACACTTAACTTGATTTCTGTTCATCCATTTAGCAGTTATCAGGCTTCTTGCACTCCTGGAATCTATGCTGAGAGCTGATTAAAATAGTTACAGAGGCTGATGTCACAAATCTGGCAAAGCTACTTAGCTTTCAACCGTGATCTGGTTGTGTCCCAGCAGCCATTTTATTAGGGATTGCAAAATTGGCCCTTATAATATAAGCACACCAGGTATTATAAAGAGAGCAATCAATTATGTATATCTTTTTGAAACAAATTTGTTTATTTAAAAGGACTACTAAAATCATTTTTGTGATTATACGTTCCACAGCATTTCTCTTTCCAACTAAGGATCTTCTATTTTGCAAAATTGCAGAGTATTTGGGAATAAAACTAGATCCAAACAATAAGCCATTACTCTGGGTTTCATGTTGAAGATGTGATAACTGAATAATTGAAATAAAGAAGTTTATACTCTGTTTTTAAGGCAGTCACACATATTGGCTGCTTTAGTCTACTGGTACCTCCTCACTGTTATCTACATTTCCAAGTTTGTATCATTTTACAAACTTTGAAAATTTGACTCCAGTACGCAAGTCCTAAATATTAATATACAATCAAAAGTAGCTGTGTCCCTAATATTAAATCATATATGTGCGTGTGTGTGTGTGAGAGAGAGTGTGTGTTTGGGGTGGTGGTACAATACTTATTAAATAGACTTTCACAACTATTTTCTGTTTCCACCTCACAGCCAATTTTGTATCCTTGCTGTCAACAGCCTTCATTCCCAGGGGCTTCAATTTTGCTAACAGGTCTATAATAAGGCACTTAATTAAATACCTTTTCAAAGTACACGTACTGCATTCCTCATTATTTCAGCTACAAGCTTATGTTAGTTAGAATCAAATTGCTTTTAACGAACCCATGTTGGCTCTTGGTTATTAACCTGGGTTATTTCAAATGACTAATAATAGTTTCCTGAAATTTACTAAACTACATTAATGTTAGTGACCCACAGCGACTAGTTTTATTGCTTTTGATGTTCGATAAACATGACAGTCATTCTGGAAATACCAAGTGTTCCATAGGTGCTTTTCAACCTCGAAGCACACATATTTTTTTCTATTTCATTATTTCTAAAAAGGAACACACTGTTAATCAAAATTAAAAATATTTTTGAATCATATTTACAATTTAGTATGAAACAACTACATATTTTTTAAAAGGTCCCAAGATAATTAAACATCCTTCAAAGAGTGTTATATGTAAATATTGAGAAGTGGAGTTCTGGTTTATTCTTTAAGGGTCTGCTAGTATTGAATTGCTATTAGAATTATTACATGTGGTGAAGCAGAATGAAATTGAAATAGTTCTGGTTTCTTATTGTACTGAAGATAATGAAAGCAAAATTCCTCTAATCATCATTAGAACAGAGACTATCTCCCACCCCCAACCCCCAGTGTTTACATGTTATGCAGCAATTTACTTCTATCATCTTGCATCTCCAGAAGTTTAAGTTATGGCTTAAATATATTAATTCTTTATAGTTTTACACGAGTTTTTGAATTAGAGTACCTTTACATCTCTTACCTGAAAAATATCATTTGCACATTTTCTACACAGGTTGTGCTGACAGGGCAGGATCACAACAGGCTTAGTAAACATTTCCAAACATATTGGGCAAATCAGCTGTTTCTTCAAATTATCCATAGTTTGCGAATCTCTGTAGATTAAACTATATTCCATTGGGATAGACATGTCAAAAACAAATTTGTCACAGAGATTTCAAGACTGAATAGTAGGATTCAGCATATGATTTTCCCGTTGTTTGTACAGATTCTCTCAGTTGAAAAGTATTTTTAGCAAGAGGCATAGAGCATTAGAAGCTTCACAGTGCATTGCTGTGCTTCACCAATCTGTCATTGTGTTTAAATTTAAAGTTGCAGGCATCACATGTTGTGCAAGAAGACATGCCATTGCCCATATATGAAAAGTCTAGAATATTGCATCAGAATCATCACTCGTCTCATGTTACTTCTGTTCATATCTCAAGGGATCATAGCAATTTTAAGTTCATGACTTTATAGGCCTTTAAGACAAAACTTATTTATAGTATAAAACAACAAGATATTACATACGTACAAATTGAAATTGATTACCAGTTGAATTCCTCTTGCCAGTAGATCTATTGTATATTTACAGTCAATAAATTGTAAAATGTATTGTACTGTACTAGATTAAATATTCATTCTTTTACAATTCTTGATTTACAAACAATATCCTCTATATTTTGCTGCCCAACTTACTTCTCTGGTTGAAAACAAAGAACAAAGAACAGCACAGGGACAGGCCCTTCAGCCCACCAAGCCTGTGCTGACCACGATGCCTTTCTAAACTAAAAACCTTTTAACTGTACACGATTTGTCTCCCTCTATTCCCTGTGTATTCATGTATCTGTCAAGATGCCTCTTATGCATTGCTATTGTATCTGCTTCTACCACTTCCTCTGGCAGCGCATTCCAGGCACTTCTGTGTAAAAAGCTTATCCCTCACATCTCCATTAAACTTTCCCCCCTTTACCTTAAAGCAATTGACATTTCTACCCTGGGGGAAAAGACACTGACTATTATCAGAAAGGATATAAGTAGCATCCCAGAAATAGCTGTTAATCGGAAATTGAAAGGGAGGAAAGAACTCAAGAAAATGACAATTTCCAGAGAATTATAGAGAAAATTGTTGGAACTGCAACTAGACAAGTCCCCAGCTCTTGATGGTTTTCATCCCAGGGTCTTAAAAGAAGTATCTAATGAGATCATTGATGCATTAGTTTGAATTTTCTAAAACACTATACATTCAGGGAAGGATTCTTTGGATTGGAAAATAGCTAATGTAACTCCCTTCTTCAAAAAGGGAAGCTGAAAGCAGCAAAACAAAGGTCAATTAACTTAACATCTATCATAGGGAAAACGTTAGAAGCTATTATTAAAGATGTTATGATGTGGAGGTACCAGTGTTGGATTGGGATAGACAAGGTCAAAAATCACATGACACCAAGTTATACTCAAGACACAAGCTTTCAGAGTCTTCCTCCTTCTTCAGGTGTTAGTGAGAGAGGTGGCATCAGACACAGAATAACCAAAAGATCAAAGGGTCATAGAACTGATGCGAATGTATTGAACAAATCTAAGAAGGCTGTTAAATGTTTAATTAGTTAGAAAGGATTAATATGCAAATCCCAGAATTTCTTTCAAGCCACTGCCCCAAGAGAAGTAAAGGTTTTATCAATACACCAGAGGTGACATCTCAGGTCAGACAATACATTTTAGATGTGAGGCCTTGTTTGGAATCTGGCTGTGTATTAACTTGGAGTGCCTTTTGATCTTTTGCTTATAAATTCTGTGTCTCATGCCACACCTCTGTCACTGTTACCTGAAGAAGGAGCAAGACTCCAAAAGCTTGTGTCTTTGAATAAACCCATAGGTCTATACCCTGGTGTTGTATTATTTTTTGACCTAAAGATGTTATAACAGAAATATCAGATAAGTGCATTGTAATCAGGCAGAGCCAACATGGTTTTGTCAAACGGAAATCAAGTTTAACTAATCTAATGGACTACTTTAAAGAGTTAACTGTAGATAAAGGAGAACTAGAGAATGCTTTGGATTTAGATTTCTGAAAGGCATTTGATAAGGTGCCAAATAATAGGTTATTATGGAAAATAAAAGGTCATGGTGTAAAGGCGAACATGTTGGCATGGATAGAAGATTGGCTTGCTGATAGGAAGCAGAGAGTGGGAATAAATGGGTCTTTTTCAGGCTAGCAGCAGGAGGTGATGGCCTAGTGATATTATTGCTAGAATATTAATCCAGAAACTCAGCTAGTGTTCTGGGGACCCAGGTTCATATCCCACCATGGCGGATGGTGGAATTTGAATTCAATTTTAAAAAAATCTGGAATTAAGAATCTAATGATGACCTTGAAGCCATTGTCGATTGTTGGGAAAACCCATCTGGTTCACTCATTTCTTTCAGGGAAAGAAGCCTGCTATCCTCACCTGGTCTTGACTACATGTAACTCCAGACCCACAGCAATGTGGTTGACTCTCAATTGCCCTCCAAAATGGCCTAGCAAACTATTCTGCTGTAACAGTTGCTACAAAGTCTGAAAGACATGAAACTGGATGGATCACCTGGCATCAACCTAGGCACCAGAAAAGACAATGGCAGAAACAGCCCTGTCAACCCTGCAAAATCCTTTTTACTAATGTCTGGGGGCTAGCGCCAAAATTGGAAGAGCTGTCTCACAGACTAGTCAATCACCAGCCTTACATAGTCATAGTCATGGAATCATAGCTGACAAACAATGTCTCAGATACCACCATCACCATCCTGGATATGTCCTATCCCACTGCCAGGACAGACCCAGCAGAAGAGCCAGCATTGTGGTATACAGTTGGGAGGGAATTTCCCTGGGAGTTGTCAATATTAACTCCGGACCCCATGAAGTCTCATGGTTTCAGATTAAACACGGGCCGGAAACCTTCTACTGATTACCATGTACTGCCCTCTCTTGCCTGATGAATTGATACTCCTCCATGTTAAACAACACTTGGAGGAAGCACTGAGGATGGCAAGATCACAAAATGTACTCTGGTGGGGAATTCAAAGTCTACCATCAAGAGTGCTCGGCAGCAGTACTACTGATCGAGCTGGTTGGGTCTTAAATGCCAAAGCCACTAGATTGGGTCTGCAGCAAGTGGTGAGGAAACCAACACAAGGGAAATACTTACTTGACCTCATCCTAATCAATCTGTCAGCTCCAAATGTGTCTGTCTATGATAGTATTGGTAAGAGTGACGACCACACAGTCCTTGTAGAGACGAAGTACCACCTTCACATTGAGAATAACCTCCATCCTGTTGTGTGGCATTATCACTATGCTAAATGGGACAGACTGAGAACAGATCTAACAGCTCAAGACTGGGCATCCATGAGGCACTGAGGGCCATCAACAGCAGCAGAATTATGCTCCAGCACAATCTGCAACGTCATAGCCCGGCATATCCCCCACTCGATCATCAAGCCAGGGGATCAACCCTGGTTAAATGGAGAGTGCAGGAAGGCATGCCAGGAGCAGCACCAGGCATACATGAAAATAAAGTGTCAACCTTATGAAGTTACCAAACAGGACTACTTGCATTAGCAACAAGTGATAGACAAAATTAAGCAATCCTGCAAACAATAAATCAGATCTAAGCTCTGCAGTCCTGCCATATTCAGTTGAGAACGGTAATGGACAATTAAGCAACTCACTGGAGGAAGAAACTCCACAAATATTCCCGTCCTTGATGATGGAAGAGTCCAGCACATCAGTGCAAAAGATAAGGCTGAAGCATTTGCAGCAATCTTCAGCCAGAAGTGCCAAGTGGATGATCCATCTTGGCCTCTTCCAGCATCACAGATACCAGTCTTCAGCCAATTTGATTCACTCCATGTGATATCAAGAAACAGTTGGAGGCACTGGACACTGCAAAGGCTATGGGGCCTGACAACATTCTACAATAGTACTGAAGATTTGTGCTCCAGAACTTGCGAGTCCATTAGCCAAGTTGTTTCAGTCCAGTTACAACACTGGCATTGACCTGACAATGTGGAAAAACTGCCCAGGTATGTCCTGAACATAAGAAGCAGGACAAATCCATCCCGGCCAATTACCGAATCAGTCTACTCTTGATCATCAGTAAAGTGATGGAAAGTGTCATCAACAGTGCTATCAAGCAGCACCTGCTCAACAATAACCTCCTCAAGGACGCCCAGTTCGGTTCTGCCAGGGCCACTCAGCTCCTAACCTCATTACAGCCTTGGCTCAAACATTGACAAAAGAGCTGAATTCCAGAGGTAAGGTGAGAGTGACAGCCCTCAGCATGAAGGCGGCAATCGACCAAGTGTGGCATCAAGGAACCCAAGCAAAACTGGAATCAGTGGGTGTTGAGGGCAAACTCTCTGCTGGTTGGAGTCACACCTGGAACACAGGAAGATGGTTGTGGTTGGGAGAGGTCAGTCATTTTAGCTCCAGGACATCTCTGCAGGAGTTCCTCAGGGTAGTGTCCTTGGCCCAATCATCTTTAGCTGCTTCATCAATGACCTTCCCTCTGTCATAAGGTCAGAAGTGGGATGTTTGCTGATTATTGCACAACGTTCAGCACCATCTGTGATTCCTCAGGTACTGAAGCAGTCCATGTGCAAATGCAACAAGATCTTGCCAAAACAAAACAGGCTTGGGTTGACAAGTGGCAAGTAATGTCTGTGCCACACATTTGCCAGGCTTTGACCATCACCAATAAGAGACAATCTAACCACTGCCCCATGACAGTCAATAGTGTCATCATCACCAAACCCCCAATTATCAGCAGCCTGGGGTTACCATTGACCTGAAACTCAACAGAAACTGGACTCGCTACATAAACACAGTGGCTACAATAACAGGTTAGAGGCTAGGAATACTCCAGCAACTAACTTAACTGAGACCCCAAAGCCTGTCCATCATTTACAAGGCACAAGTCAGGAGTGTGACAGAATACTCCCCACTTGCTTGGATGAGTGCAGCTCCAACGATACTCATGAAGCTTGACACCATGCAGGACAAAGCAGCCTGCTTGATTAGCACTGCATCTACAAGCATCCACTCCCTCGAGCACCGACACTCAGTAGCAGCAGTGTGTACTATCTACAAGATGCACTGCAAAAATTCACCAAAGATTCTCACACAGCACCTGCCAAACCTACAACCAGGTCCATCTAGAAGGACAAGGGCAACAGATACACAGGAACACCACCACCTTGAAGTACCTCTCCAAGCCACTTACCATCCTGACTTGGAAATATTCCTTCACTGTCGCTGGGTCAAAATCCTGGAATTCCCTCCCTAAATGCATTGTAGGTCAACCACAGCAGGAAGACTGGAATGGTTCAAGAAGGCAACTCACCCCCACATTCTCAAGGGGAACAAGGGACAGGCAACAAATGCTGGCCAGCCAGCAATGTCCATATCCCACAAATGAATAAAAAATGTTGTCATGAGTGGTGTGCCACAGGAGTCTATACTGGGGCTTTAACACTTTACAATTTACATATGATGATTTGGATAAAGGGATCAAAGGTATGGTAACTAAAAATACTAATGTCACAAAGATAGTTTGAAAAGTGAGTTGAGAAGAGGACATAAGAGCCTACAAAGGGGTATAGATAGGTTAAGTGAGTGGGCAAAAATCTAGAAAATACAGTAAATGTGGGAAAGTGTGAAATTATCCATATTGGCAGAAATAATAAAAAAAAGCATATTATCTAAATGGTGAGAGGTTGCAGAGTTCTGATACGTAGAGAGATCCAACGTTGTGATGCATGAATTACAGAATGTTACTCTGCAAGTATGCCAAATAATCAGGGAAGCTAATAGAATGTTATGTTTTATTGCGAGGGGAATTGAATGCAAAAATAGCGTGTGCGATACTAATCACTGCACTTACGGAGGCATGTTAATGTGTTGGAAGCAGTTAGGAGAAGGTTTCCTGGGTTCATACTTGAAATGAGCAAATTGTCTTATGAGGAAAAGCTAGGCAGGCTAGACTTGTATTCTCTGGAGCTTAGAAGAGTCAGAGGTAACAATTGAGACATGTAAAATCTTGAGGAGATTTTTCCTCGTGTGTCAGAATATAGGTTAATAGTTTAAAAAAAGGGGTCACCTTATTTAGGGGTCACCATGAACAAAGATGAGGAAAAATTCTTTTCTCTCAGAGAATTCAGTGTCTTTGGAATTTCCTTTCTCAAAAGGCGATGAACACAGAATATTTAATTTTTTTTAAGGCAGAAGTAGGTAGATTATTGATTACCAAAGAGAAGAAAGATTTTCGAGGTACATAGGAATGTAGAGTTGACATTAAAAATTAGATCAGCCATCATCTTATTGAATGACAGAGCAGGTATGAAGATTTGAATGTCCTACTCTCGCTCCTTGTCTGTATGTTCATTAATTTTGTGAATTATTTTGGAATTTGAAGTTGACACACTTTCTATTTTATCGAATGTTCTTGCAATATGTCAACAGTTCCATTGGCAGATAGACAGGAAAATATTTGGCAGCCTTATGCTAAGTACACTGTAAGTTTTTGAGGCTTTTTAAAAAAAAAGACTCTTAATCCCCATATCTTGCTCCGTTCCAGAAAGAAAATGATCAATTCAATGACAACTTTCTCTTGCCTCTCTTAAATAACTCACCAAATTTAGAAATAAGGTCTCATTCTAAGGGTAAATGCGTGAAGGTCCAGATTTTGGAGAGATAGCAAGAACTGCAGATGTTGGAGTCAGAGACAACACAGTGTGGAGCTGCAGTAACCAGCAGGCCAGGCAGCATCAGAGGAGCAGGAAAGTTGACTTTTCGGGTCGGGACCCTTCTTCAGAAAGTTTTTTTTTCTTAAATTTAGGGCGGAAGGCACAATGGTCTGGATGTTATATACATTCATCAGCTTTATCCCTCTGAAATTTATTGCAACTTCTAGAGTCACATAAGTGCTACCAAACAGTGTATCATGTTCACAATTCCAGCCCTGAAAAAGTAAGATTAGTTTGTAAGAGTCTCTACAATGAAAAATCCATTTAATATGCTCGTGTTTCATTTCCTGTCTTCATGTCCATGTTCCAATCATTTATTTTATTCTCTGCAAATGAAATAAAAAATTAATTGTATTTTAATACTGGTGTGATGGCTATGAAAATACTTCAGCAAGACTGACTGCCTACTAGGACATTAATATTGCTGTGCGTGGAAATTCAAACTAATCTCTGACCTGCTTCAAATATCTCAGGAAAAGAGAATCTATGCCACAGGAGGTCACTATATCACTTGAGTAGCTTTGTTTAAATGCAGGCTCTGGATTTACCATTTATTGTAAATTCTAGGCCTACTCGTATTTCTTGTGAATTGACCCGTCCATTCCACAGCAGCAGCAGATGGCTGTGATCGAAGTATCTCTAGCAGGGAAACATAGTCACCTCCTTGGTCAACAAACACAAGATTTTCAAAAGACAGTATGATTTAAACTGAATTAATTGAATGTGATGCCACATTTTTCTTCAATGAGTCTATTTTTGTCGCAAATAATTCATAGTGAGTGTTGCTGGTATTTCATTGTGCTGCTGCCAACAAAAGACGTTGCACTGCCACATCAGACCACAGTTGAATAATGGACTACACAACTTGCTCCCAGTTAAATATAGTTATACAGCATGGAAATAGACCCTTCCGTCCACGCTAATCAGGTTTCCTAAACCAAACTAGTTCCATTCACCTGCATTTGATTTAAGCTTTATTGTCACGTGTACTCAAGTGCAGAAGTACAAGAGTTCAGTGTAAAGTGTACATCTTAGGTACGAAAGTGCCTAGGTACAAAACTTCGGTACAAGCAGTAACTGAGAAAAACAAAGTTAAAAGCAAAGCATTACTGTTGTTCTTAGTACAAGCAGAAAAAAATAAAGTTAAAAGTTAACATTACAGTCGTCCCTGGTATCAAGTGGAAAAATGAAGGAACAAAGGTAAAAGTTCAACAGTCTTTCTTAAGTGCACTCCTGGCAAGGGCTTAGTCTCCTTCACTTTGGCCCACTCTCCAGGACGCCTCAGGCTTCCTGCTCTCAGTGCTGCAAATACTGGGAGACCTCCCTCACCAACACTTCAGGCTTGTTCTAACCACGTGGCCCACAGCCGCTTCCCTCCACTGGACCTCCAGTTGACACTGCTCCGGGTCCACAGCCATTGCCATGCTCCCCACAATGACGTAGCCGCTGTTGCCTCTCTCTCCAGTTCTAGAACGTAAGTAAAAGAAAAGACAAGAAGGAGAGAGAAGAAAGAAAAGAATGTGGCCAGCCTGGAGCAGATGGCACCCTGCCGGTGCCACCATCTTTGTATAGCTGGCTCACTCGCTCCTCCGCACTGCTGTGTCCTGCTCTCTCCTGCTGCCACTGCCTTAAAAAGAGAACAAAATGACAAAAGAAAAAACGGAAACAAAGAAAGCAGACAGAAGTGGACAAACCCTGGACCAGGCGTCTATATCTCTCTAAACCTTTCTGAAATAACTTGAGAGAGGCCGGTATCCCATCACCAAGATATGCTTTATTTTCACATTGAGAGTCCTCGACACTGATCCAACTTCCACAGAGCCAGCTGTCAGTGAACAGAACCTCTGACACTCCTGTTTATATCTGTCAGCTAGGGCTCCCTGCTTGGATCAGATTAACAGCCCCAATCAAGGAACTCATTTTATGCCGTCTACCTGGCTGACATCATTATAATTTATACACTTTCCTATCCACGTACCTGTCCAAATGTCTTTTCAATGTTGTAATTGCACTCACCTCTGCTCCTTTCTCTGGCAGCTCATTCCAAATACACAGAACCCTCTGCATGACGAAATTGCCCCTCAGGTCCCTTTTAAATCTTTCCCCTCTCATTTTAAACCTGTCTCCCTAATCCTGGACACCCTTACCCTGAAGACAGGACCTTGGCTATTCACCTTATCTATGCCTTTCATGATTTTATAAACCTCGGTAATATCACCCCTCAGCCACCTACACTCCAGGGAACAAAGTCCCAGCCTATCCAGCCTCTCCTTATAACACAAATCTTTCAGTCTCAGTAACATCCTTGAAGATCCTTTTTGCGCCTTTTCTAGTTTAATAACATCCTTCCTACAGCAGAGCGATCAGAGATGTACAGAGTACTCCAAACGTGGTCTTACCAATGTCTTGTACAGCTGTAACATGACATCTCAACTCCTGTACTCAATTCTCCGACTGATGAAAACGACCATGTCAAATGCCTTCTTCACCACCCTGTCTACTTACATCTGATGCTTTGTCGTTGCTGGTTTGTTGGACTAAAAAACAATACCTCACATTTATCTGAATTAAACTCCATCTGCTATTTCTCAGCCCACTGGCCCAGTTGATCATTGTACTCTTAGATAACTTTTTTTACTGTCTAATATACCACCAATTTTGAAGTCATGTGCAAACTTACAAATCATGCCTCCTATATTCTCATCCAAATAGCTTATATAAATGATGAACAACTGTGGACCCATCACTGATTCTTGCAGCACACTGCTAGTCACAGGCCTCCAGGCTGAACAACAGCCCTCTTCTGTTTTCGACCATGAAGCCAATTTTGCAACCAACTGGTGAGCTCGCCCTTGATCCCATGTGATCTAACCTTACTAATCAGTCTACCATGTGGAACTTTAAGCCTTGCTAAAGAACATGTAGACAATGTCTACCACCCTACCTTCATCTATCTTCTTGGTGACCTCTTCAAAAAAACCTCAAATTTGTGAGACACTATTTCCCACACACAACGCCATGCTAACTATCCCTAATCAGTCCTTGCCTTCCTAAATGCATGTAGATCCCTCTGTCAGAATGACCTCCAACAACTTACCCACCACAGATGTCAGGTTCACTGGTCTGTACTTTCCTGAATTTTTCTTGAAGCCTTTTTTCAATAATGGCACAACATTAGCCACCCTCCAGTCTTCCAACACCTCATCTGTGGCCATCAATGACACAGATATCTCTGCTTAGGGGCCCAGCAACTTCTTCCCTGACATACCACAATGTCCTGATCAGGTCCCGGGGATTTATCTACTGTTATGCATTTTAAGACATCCAGCACCTCCTTTTCTGTAGTGTGGACTCTTTTCAAGACATCACTATTTATTTCCCCAAGTTTCCTAGCTTCTGTGTCTTTCTCCACAGTAAATACCGACTTGAAATATTCATTTAGAATCTCACTCATTTCCTGTGGTTCCACACATAGGTGGCCTCATTGATCTTTAAAGGGGCCCTATTCTCTTCTTCATTACTCTTTTGCCCTTAATATACTTGTAGAATCCCTTTGGATTCTCCTCAACTTATCTGCCAAAGCTTTCTGATGCCATCATTTTGCTCTTCTGATTTCCCTTTTAACTGTACTCCTACACACTCTATACTTCTCAAGGGATTCACTCGATCACAAGTGTCTATACCTGGCGTATACCTCCTTTTTTTTCTTGATCAGAGCTTTAATATCTTTAGTCATCCTGTGTTTCCTACGCCTAAAAGCTTTGCCCTTTATAGTATCAGGAACATGCTGTCCTTGGACTCTCATCTCAATTTTGAAAGCCTCCCACTTGCCAGACATCCCTTTACGTGCGAACAGCCTCTCCCAATCAACTTTTGAAAGACCCTGTCTAATACAATCAAAATTGACCTTGCCCAGGTTTGGAACTATAACTTGTAGACTAGGCCTATCCTTTTCTATAACTATTTTAAAACTAATAGAATTATAGTCACTGGTCCCAAAGTGTACCCCACTAACACCTCAGTCACTTGTCCTGCCTTTGCGTTTTGCCCCTTCTCTAGTAGGGCCACCTACATATTAATGGAGAAAGTTTTCTTGAACACGCTTAAGTTCTTCCCCATCCAAGCCCTTAACACAATGCAGTCCCAGTCTATGGAAAGAAAATCTCCTACTATTACACTATTATTCTTACAGCTATGTCCCTATATATTTGCTCCTCAATTTCCTACTGATTACTGGGGTGCTTATAATACAACCCTACCAAAAGTGATCACCTCATTATTTCTCAGTTCTACCATGCAGCTTCACTGGATAATGTCCCAGGAATATCCCAAGTACTGCCATGATGTTTACCCTAAGGAAAAACATTACTCTTCCTCCTCTCTCACCTCCCCTTCTATCCTTCTAATAGCACCTATACCCCAGAACATTGAGTTGCCGGTCTTGTTCCTCCCTCAAACATGTTTCTATAATAGCTATGATATTCCCAGCACCATGACCCCATCCATGCCTGGAGTTCATCTGTCTTACCTACCAGGCCTCTTACATAGAAATAAATGCAGTTTAATTCATCAGTCTTCCCTCATTGTCTGGGACCAAAAATTCCAAGCAGATGTACACAGTATAGATCTGGAATTTGTTATGGGAGCAAGCTAACATGCAAACAGGAGAGTTTGTCAGCTACAGCTCATATTACTTGCTCTATAACCAAGTTACATTAATAGGTACACATTTAATGTAGAAAGATTAGAAGACACATCATAGAAGCACAGGCAGGCAAAGGTGGTTGTAAAGTGGATTTCATGGAGGGATACAATTTTTAAAAAATACAAGATCAACTGCAATTACATAATTTGTAATAGAAGCCCAATCTCACAGTAGACAGCAGCATTCGAACATGAAATGAGGAAACCTTCTACACCCAACTCCTGCAATAGCTCTCTGTTCTGAACACTGCATTCATCTCCAAAATCCAAGGAATATGGGAGCAGAAGTCAGACAAAGAATATATAGGAGCATCACTTGTAAGCTGGGGTCTAACAGAAACTACAAAACCTAAACTCACCACACGCTCAACTCTCAGAATTCTTCAGTCCTGTGTCATAATTTTGATACTCGATTGAATGAGACATTCTGACTGAAAGTCCTCTATCATTTTGAGAGCTGATATTGGATACCACAAATGCCCTGAGAAGTCCAGAGAATTTTCTCAGTCTGCAGAAAGACCACTCTCCCCAGCAGCTGCATTTTTTGACCCGATATTACAAACTAGAAACATGCTTAGAATAAACGCATTTAGTAGTCAGTTTGAAATAGGTCAGGGATTAAGTTAGTTCTGCAACCATTATTTCACTGGAAATAAACTGGTAAAATGACTGGTCTTATGTTATGGTAGTTAGTATAAAAGTTAGCGATAGCTGGGTAAATGCATGAATAGACAACCATGTTGTAAAGCTGTTAGTTTTTTTTCTAATTTAACTTTGCTTAATTAAAGTACTTGCTGGAATGTGGAAGTTAATTAATTTGTGGTTAGCAGCTCCCCATAGGTAAATCATCTAATGATTCAATAGCCTGATAAGGAATTAAAAGTTGGCTGCCCAATCTATTATGAACAGCTTATTAACAGACCATAGGAACAAAACTGGCAGCAATTACTGATAAACAGGCAAATACAAACAATGAGCCCCTAGACTGAAAGTAGCTTTGAAGAATAGAGATACGATATTTCAAGAGATAATGCAAAAAGAACAGGGAGACAGGCAATTAATGCAAAGCCAAAGCAAGCCATGGAAGGAGGAGGGGAATTAATGTTGGGGCATTCCTCTATGTTTCAAATTATTTGATATACCATTGGACATTTTGTTTGAAGAGGAATGCTTATCAGACAATGAGGTCCTGTTGATATAACTCCAAGACTGAAAACTGATATAAAATACAATTTTTGGTGCATGCCATAGCAGTAGGCAGGAGTGTCTCCCAATTTTGGATCTATTTAAATCCATTTCAATCAATTAACACTTCTGATTGGTTTGTGTAGACTTTGAGGAGAAGCAGGATACTGAGACAGGAAAGTGAAACACTGTATGTACATGCCCTGTCTTCCCTAGAACTGTACTCACTTCTTCTCAGAGCTATCTATTTTTGATGTAGAACTAACAAGCAATTTCTGTTTAGACAACATTCCCACCATACAGTATGAAGTCAATCCTGATTTGTACAAAAAAATTATATTTAAAACAATAAATTGGAATATTTAAAAATCAAAGCAGAATTCACTGAATAACAAACAGCACATGAATAAGTCATTAATGTGCAAATCAACCGCAACTTGAGATAAGAAATACTCAAATTGCCAATCACAGGCTGTGTATTAACATAGGAAAATAACACATTCCACATTATCCAACAAAGTTGTTAAGTAATTATCAGGGCAAGTAAAAATGCAAGAACTTGATTGTTAATAACTGTTAAATCAATTTCATGCATAGCCAGGGAACACATCCAAGAGATGCCGGAATCCTTCAGGTTATTGAAGTTTTAAAAAAAAAGTCAAATTCAAATTCTATTGTTCACTTTTTTTGTCTGTTTTCTGCTTAATCCAATCTTTTCTTGTACTCGATTTGATATTGAATTCATATATAATTTATCCTCTATTTCAGTCCTTCAGCTTAGATTTCTCAATTGCTAAAACACATTGCTGAGGAAAAGCTGAAAACAACACAAGTTGGAGACCATAGCAGATCAGGCAGCAAGTGCTAGTTGTTCCTTCGTCACCAAGGTCTTATAAGCTCTACAGTCCCTTAAGCTCCTTGCAGCTCATATCTGGCAACATTGCACAGAAAATTAAAATCTAAATATGCATGAATAATTTCAAATTGACAGGACCCATGGGAATACCCTGGTCCAGCAAAATCTGATATGGTTCAATTGATCTGCATAATATTTTTAACTATAGCTTTAAAATTAGGGTTACTTGTGGGTCAGGTGACTTGTTCTACAGTCTGCCTCATAGTAAGCAAGGGTGGTTTGATTGTTAGAGATCAAAGGAAGGCTCCAGTTGTTTTACTGAGAAGATATTACAAGGTACTTGGTCTTGCAGATGATGGCAGCAGTTTGAGTTTACCAGGAGTAGCCTCCAGCCCCAATCTTTGCTTCGCGGTTGGGTTCACAGAGGAGAAATCCCAGCTCTGTAGACCCAACCTTTAAAGTTGGCAGCCAGCACTTCTGATTTTCAATCCAGGTTCATGAGCTAGATTAGGAGTTAGCCTAGGCTGTTGGTTGCCAATGCCAACTGGGTGGAAAGCCTGCCTTGGGGACTATTGTCAAAGTTTACAAATGAAGTTTAAAAATATAAACTTGTTCCGTTCCCTTCATCTTCTCATACTACCTATATACTATTCACGTCAATCTGCCCCACAGCCTCCATACCACCCGTTTAGCTATCTTTATGTCTCCTCATACTCCTGCCAACTCCTTCCCCTTCACTTACAATGCTCTCATTCGAGTACCCAGAAGCACCCACACATACAGAAAAAAGGCTCTGTTATTTAAAAATTCATAGAGACTAGACTGAGAAAAGCACTCATTCATAAAAACATTGCTGACAGTTCTTGATGGGACAACTTGCTGACACTATTGGAAAAACTGGACAGTTCCAAGGTCTTTCTGCACCTAATAGGCACACTTTTCTCCACAGTTACTTTTTCTGTTAAAATGGAACTACCCTCCTCTGCCCAATTACCTCCACAACCAAATGATACCCAAAGTCCTATCCAAAAGGATTCTGTGACCATATTGACAGGATTATGGCAGCTCTCCGAAATAAAAGCACAGAACAGACCTGCTCTAATCCAATCTCCACTCTCATTTAAATAACCAACGGCCTCTAGGCAACTGCATGGAGGAACTATGAAGCATACACATTCCCACATCGCTGAAAATGCACTATGAGGTTTGGGGTTAGGATTGCAATTCCCAACTTTTGGCATTTCCACCACAGGATAGACCTCAATGTCCTAAAGTGCCAGAAAGATGATGTTGGTACTTTTAATCGATTCATAGGATGTGGGTGCCACTGGCTAGTTGTAATTTATTACTGATTCCTGAAGGTAGTGGTGGTGAGTGCCTTTTAAACCTCAAGGATTGCAGTGGTTCAAGGGACATCCCAAAAAAGCTGTTAGGAAAGGAGTTCCTGGTGCTTTGACACAGTAATACAGGAGTGGTGATATGGTTCCAAATCAAGATGGAGTGTGGCTCGGAAGGGAACGTGAAGGTGATGGCAGGTCTGTGGTAGAGGATTACAAGGAAGAGTCTCGGAGAGTTACCGAGGACCATCTCATATGATGCACATTACTGCCAGTAAAGGAAATGAATGTTTAATGCTGCCAGTGAAGTGGGCTGCCTTTAATGTTAAGCTTCATGAGCATTGTTAAAGTTGCACCATCTCGGCAGTGGAGGGTATTCCATCACATCTGACTTGTGCCTTGCAGATGATGGACAGGCTTTGGGGAGACAGTGGGAGAATTACTCACCACAGAATTTCTAGTGTATGACCTGCCCTTGTAGCTATGGTATTTATTTGGCTGGCCCGTTTCAGTTTCTAGTCGACGGTAACTTGCAGGATGCTTATAGTGGGGGATTCAACAATGGTAATGCCATTGAACATCAAGAGGTAATGGTTAAATTCTTCTGAAGATGGTCATTGCCTGTACTTCTTTGACATGAATATTGCTTGACCCTCATCAGTCCTAACCTGGGTGCTGTCCAAGTCTTTCTGCACATGAATACAGACTGCTTGAGCATCCGAGGAGTCACAAATGGTGTACAAGCAACTGCATTGTCCATTTACTTCTAAAATGCAAAGGAATTAGGATTAAGGTTAGCAAATTAGCCTTTAGGTGAATGCAACGTCATTGCATTTCATGTTGTCATGGGTAAGACAGGCAAAGTAGTCATTCCTAAGATGAGGTTACGGGCTTCCACACAATCAACAAAAATAACAGACAGGCAGCAGTTGTGCATGGTAAGTAGCTACATTCTACTACAGAAAATATGCAGGAGTATGATTGGTATAGAAAATAAAGCAAATACAAACATTTGTTTTTAAGCAACAGAGACATTTATTTTACAACTGCAAATCAAATAAATTACCAATGATTTTCAGCAATACAGTACATAAATAATCATGCTAAAACAAACGTGACAGTTTATTTTATGTACAGGAGTCCATGGGCATCAAGTCCTGTAGTTAACATAACCACATTTACTTACATCAATTTCAACTATGGTCCTTAAAGAATATACCAAAAATGTTGCATAACAATGGTTTATTCTATTTTTACACCAATAATTTGAATTTTAAAGAATGTCAAATTTCAAATACAGTTCACACAATGCATTCTGACTTTACATTTTTCTTCTCGGCAGCCACATTCAACAACATCTGGGACAATCTGTAATTCAGTGTTATCCCTGTACCAAACGAGAGCAGTATGCATCAAATAAAAAGAAAAAGATTGTGTTATTCACTTTTTCTGGTAACCGATAAAAAAAGTATCAGCTTATTTGATCACTGATAATAAATGTACTGAATGATAAAACATTTCTTCTGTAGATGCAAATTTCAGCACGGTATTATGTTACAAAAAAGTACACATACAATCTTGATTCAATTTCAGACAAAGAAAATTACACCCTTGGTCTGTGAAACCAACATTTAGACAACACATTATATTTTACAACTTAATTGGAGAATACAAAAGGTTTAATTGAATTAACAGATGCAGAGCGATGAGAGGAAACAATAATAGGCAACATAAAATTTTCATCCTTCAACAAATAGAAACAGGCTAGAATCCTTGTTTCATGAGCCAGTTTTGCTTTCCTTTATGTTTCTATAAAGATAATAGTTTAATAAAATAAGACTATTATTATCTGGCATAATCGCTAATAAAATGTTTACAAAAAAAAAGGAAGTACCTATGCAAAATTCATCTGAATTTCAGTCACACAGGATCCCCAGCAGGCACAATAAAAATTATACTCCTATATAGCAACTTTTACAATGATAGATAACTATTTAAATAAAGGAGACTGCAAACTATTTATAGTCATATAGACCACCTGAATGTTTGACCTTTTGTTTTCTACAATTTGTTGAATTAGACACCTTGTGCCAATGCCGGCATATCTAACAAGTATCAGAAATATCCAAGCAGCAGGAAAAACTAATACATAGCTATATTCAGTGCCTGATTTCTTCACTCAGATGTCATTTACCTAATTCTTGGGAATGTGTTAACTATATTGCAAGATTCTGTAGATCATTTATGCTTCCAGACGAATGAACAAAAAAATTTAAAAGTACCGTACTCCATCATTCAGCACCGGATACCTGGTGTTCAAAATCTGTTCTTTTAATTCACAATGTAATTGCTAAATATAAACTTCAATGCATAACAGGAAAATAGCTATATATAAACAAAAAATTTACAAGATATACTATTTAAAAAAAAAATCAATTACTCCCATATTTTGTGCACCTGAAACTGAATCATTACAGAAGAAAGCAGTTAAATTCTCCACAATAGCATTACGTTTCAACATGTTACTGCAGCAGACATATTACTACTGTGACAGCCAACTAGACTGAAGCCACATATTAACTTAAATGAAGCAAACCATGCTGGAAATGGTAGTTCATTGAATTTTTTTTTGAGAATAGAAACGAACAGTGCATATAAGCTATTTAATATTACCAATTTAATAAATTCTTGATGAATACCATAACTAGAAGGAGTGAACTGTAGAGATAGCCAGCTTAGGGACAATGCTTGAATAATTCTATGGACATAGCTCAGAGGTCTCACATTGTTGGGTATTACTATTAGTGAACGGCCATATCTCATATTTTAACAATGCATGTTGAAATGCAGATCAGACCATCTTGCACCTTACTACAGCCAGCAGGTTCAAAGATCCTTGGAGACCGCAACTTCCATATCTATCAATTATTACAGTAAACAAACACAAAGAAAGGACAAAAGGTGGTATAAAAAAAGATATTGTATACACCATATGCACAGAAACACTATAGAAGCTGTCAGATGAGCGAATGCTTCACTCATCAGGTTTTCTAGGCTGACCGCTCCAGAACAGCCCACCTGGGTTCAGCATTTCCTAAACTACGTCTTGTGAATATCAATACCAATTCCATGTCAATGTCTTTTCGGTCCATTGCTATCTATTTTAAAATTATGATAACTTGATGCACAGATATCATTCAATGTTGGACATATCTCCCATTGATTATCAAGCAATATAATTAAAAACAAAGTTCTGAGTATGGCGAAGATCTGAAATTAAAACAAAGTGCTGGACAATTCAGCAAATTTAGCAGCATCTGCGCTGACAAAGATTTAACATTAAAGCTGAAGAATCAAATGACTTGAAACATTAACTCTGTTTTTCTTTCCATAGATACTGCCAGACCCGCTGAGTCGCTCCATCATTATGCTCAAATATTTTTAATAAATCTGTTCTGAAGTGTTATTATACTTTTCTGAAGCAAGTGGGACCTGAACCCACATCTTCCAGCTCAGAGATAGGGACACTACCACTATGCCACAAGAGACCACGCTTTGTTTATATTAGTAATTTAATTGACTAGATCAACTTGATTATAAATTAATATGCAAGTTTTCAATATTTTATTCAACTAGTTAACTTAAATCCATTAATGATAGCTAAAATTCAACATGCTATTCAAGGTGTTAACCTAAAAAAAAAAAAAGTCTAGACATTTTAAATACAGAAGCATATTCCAGGGGATCAATTTCTAAATATTACCTGTTTTGGTTTGTATACTGATATTTTTATTAATTCAAATTTACTAAAATATCAGATTAACCACACCTCAAAAGCATATAGAAGCAGTGATATCACTAAGCAGAATTAAAATTAAAAATAATAACTTGTATTTACATAACATTCTTTAATGATCACCATACTTTTCAAAGCATTTTACAGCCAGTTAAGTACTTTTAAAGGGTAGGTCACTATTGTAATATAGGAAATACGGCAGCCAATTTATGTACAGCAACCTCCCACAAACAGCACTATGACAATAATCAGTTTTTCGTGCTATCGATTGATGGATAAATATTGGTCAAGAAATGGGAGATAATTATTTTATTTCTTTGAAATAGTGCTATGGAATCTTTTAAATGCACCTGGGCAGGCAAATAGAGCCCTGATTTATCAGATAATCTGGAGGTGCAATATGCAAGGTAATTGTAACTAGCAGCACGGAAGTTTGAATTAGACTTAACTACAGGAACAAAAGTAGTATATTTTGAAAGGGAAAGGTAAAGTTAGTAACACAATTGAAGTAAAATATTCTTATTCTTGCTTTCTATCTGAAAAGGTATGACATCATAACTAGCAAACTAGGCATACTTATGACTTAAGCAATGAGGTATAAAAATTTCAACACAGAAAATGTTTAGAATGACTCATGCCTTCAAGAATACAAATCTGTTATTACAACTCAAATTTTCTCTGCCAGAATCTCACTTTTATGTAACAATGTTCAAACTATTGATCTCAGCACAGTTTTATTTCTTGTAATAACGTTATATCCTATACAGACTAAAACTAAAGGAACAAGTATCCAATGTAACAACGGAATGAATCATCCGTACTGAAGTAATTTGCCTAAAAGGTGCAATCCCTTATAAAAAATTAAAATAAGATTTTATTTCAAAACCAAAGTCTTTTTTTTCTGAAAATTGATCAGTGCCTCCTCACAAATGACTGCCAACATTTATTAAAATCTAGATAAACTAGCTGAAGGTTAATTATGGTCAAAAGTTAAATACACTAGCTTTACAGTATTTTTTCCCACAAAAATAAAGTTAGGAAATGAAGCACAACTAATTCAGGATGGGTTGGAACTTGTTCATGCTGCAACAAATGCTCTGTCTCCCAAAATCTAGGTCTTTCAATGTTAAAACGGTAAAAGGAGCAATTTTCAAATTTTGATTCTTTTAGAATTTTTCTCTTTTAATGCAATGATAATGGGAAAATATAATTTATGCAAAGGATAGTAAAAATGAGGATTAATTAAAACCTATATAAAGCATGTCACAACAGAGGATTTAGTGGGAAAAGAATTGTACAGTTCAGTAGTAATAAATCTTCAAGTTAATGCAACACAAGCAACTTCATAGTCTTACAGCAATTAAGCTTCATTTTTTCACGTTAACCCAAATACAACCATCTCTCATTTCGATAACAAGTATAAAGTATATAGTTTCAACTTTGGAAGCTACACATTTTTTCCCCCAAGTGAGCAAACTCAAGAAAACAAAAGCTGGATTTCAAACACAACAATACAACACAAGGGAGTAAAAGTGAGCAGAGGATAACTTTTCTCTAGATCCTATCTAGTGCTAAACACACTTGATCCATTTGTGAAACTTGAAAAAGATAGACAAACAATACCATTATCAATGCTTGATGTTGTAAAAGCTACAAGCACAGTACCCCCTTGCTTTAGCATAGCTCCCAGCTCTTTCAATATTAACATGCTAATAAATATCAGTCCCTTCATAACAGTTTTAATATTAATTTAGTTATTTCCTTCCTATGTCAATTAACGTGATCTGAATGACACGTTCATTGCAGTGTCTGTTAGCATTGAATTTTGACCAGTTTTGGGAGACGAAGTTCCTAGAAACTGGATTGAGAACCAGATTTATTTCACTTGGAAGTTTTACAGCCAGCAGACAACAGCATAGTTTTTCATCAGTCTGGACAGAGCTCAAATTTAACTCCTGAAAATGAATGGAGAACACTTTTAAACATTTTATGAAAAATCTTAATGCCTAAAAGAATCAGCATCAACTCAAAAAAAATTGTTGACTTTCTGCGGATTCTGGACTTGGTCTAGCATTTGCTACACTTACCACCATATAGGTTAGGTTTCTTTTAAAACCTATTTGTTTTATTATTTTCAACTTCATAAAAAGGGAAGATTCACAAATTGTTGACACTCAAAATATTTAACATTTTTGTGCAGAAAAAGTGCTAATTTGATAGAGAGAAAAGTTTACTCACAAAGATCATTCTTTAAATATGTATTGCCATCATCACATCACAATTAAACTGGACATGTATAATTATGGAAGTTTACTTTTAAACTAATAGCAAACATATACCAAATCAAGGTGAAAAAGGGAAATTGGAGGGAAATATGGTTTTGTAAAATGAACATTAGGATAGGAAATTAGATCAAATAATAAAAGAGCTTGCTCCAACAGTATACACTGGTATTTTAACTGTCAGATGCAGTTTTTGCATGCACTGTTATTTAGCATTCTATTTTTTTCAATGAAGCAAAGAATCCATGTCATTTTCAAGAAACGTTAGAAGTGTCAACCATTTCCTAATTTTTGTCCCAAACCTGCTCTTTTCATGTGAACATAATTGTTTACACTGGCTCACTGATCACGAGTACAATCTGATATTATTTGTTCCATAACTCTGAAAAAATAAATTTCATTTCAAAACCAATTCTCATTCTTAGGTGAATGTTTGCCTGTAGCAAAGTTACTGACAAAGTTTATACTTCACAACAAAGTTTTTGATTATTACATTAATGTCAGAATCTGGCAGTAAAGCATGTAGCAAAATACAACACAATTCAATAACCTGGTGTCAGTATTACTTTGGGCCTCAGTATTGAGCTGCAAGTGATATTTTAGATATTTTGAGGCCAACAAATGGAACGCCATCCCGGTTACAAACAAGTAACTGCACAACAAAACTCTGAAACTTGAGCACAAAAAGTGTGTCATAATGGCAAAGACATTATTGGCCATAATTACCCAGACTTCCACACCCCAAAAATAAATCAAAACAAAACTCATGATTGGCAACAATCTACAAAATCTAACAGAAAGAAGAGAGGACAGGAGTGTCAGTGGATTTCTAGGTGAATCTAATTTGGTTGTTTACATGCACTGGTTCAACTGGAAGTTAATCATGAGACATCAGCTTATATGCACCTTAAAATTTGCAATTCAAACAAAAAAAAGTGTTAATGTCTTCAAATACTGGTTGCTACAGCATTTTGTTATGAAGGTAACGTTCAGTGGCAAAGGCAAGATAAAGGGAAGGTGGTCTCTGCAATGTTAGTGGCTGCTCTCATCTTTGCAGGCAATCTTGTGAAAATTCTTTCCCTATCTATAGCTTTAACTAACCCAGTGTTGAAATGAATTTTAAATATAATTTTTAATTACAAGAACAAACTTGGCTTAGTTAAATCATTCGGTGTGATAGCTGGGGTGACTGTCACTAGTCAGCTGAGTTGTTTCTGTGGCCGATGTTGGCTGCACCACAATTGCTCCGTCTCCCTCTGTAAAGAAAATAAAATATGCTTTGACATTTCGTTTAAAAATGATTTAGTTACAGAATTTTTCTTTAACAATAAGAATTTTTTCCATCAATCCCTATGTGTTTTTTCCTTCAGGTTCATGTCAGTCATTGACAGGTGCTTAATTCAGGATCCTTACTTTCAATTCAAGCAGTTATTGAACACATTTTTCTAGGTTAGATTACTTGCAGTTGCACACTAAGATGTAAACAAACAGTCAAGTCAGCAGTAAGTTCTATTTACCATATTTGGACATAGCATCGGTATAAAGAAGGATTTTTGCCAGTACAAAGACCAACAGACTCTGCAGTTCTCATACTTTGAATGGTAGTGAGCCACTGCTATTAACTAACTGTTGGATGGCTTCTCAAGCTATGTATCTCAGATGTCCATAGGGGCACCCAAAAATCCAGAACTGGAGATAGGAATAGCACATGTTGTCAAGGCTGATGCTCAGCTCAAAAGGCTTGTAATGAGCAAGAAAAGTACACAGTGGCAGATTATGGCCTGGTGGCAAAGGATTAGATTGAAAATAGATAATGTTCTCCATTTGAGGTCAGCGGTGTTTAGCCAGCATGCAACAACAATCAGTAACCTCCTGAGGAAAGAAGTGAAACCAGCTATTGCGAGGTTTCATAACAAACAAGACACTGTCCCAGCCTCCAAAAGTGATTAAACAGATCCACATGTTGTGGCATGGAAACCGGCTCTAGGCTAATGGGGTTTATGGAGTGAAAAAGGTAGTGGCGTAGTTTCAACGAGGGGACCCCAAAGGCTGTATCTAGAAACAGACATAAGCAAACACAAGGTTGATGCTACTGTTTCTCTTATTTGGAAGTAATTGAAAAAAATCATTATCCGCCAACGGCGCACAGAATCATTACCAACAATACTAACAAGGTTCTGGTGGAACCACACAAACGAGATTATTGGGAGCTGAGCTAAAGGGGTTCTGGACAAGTGCATCACTTTGCTGAAGATGGTCTCTGTGGAATCTTAGCGACGTGCAAATTGTTGCTAGTTAAGAAGCGGAGAATAAGGAGGAAATAAAACTGGAACTCTGTAAAATGAAATTCTTGAAGGATTTTGTAGCTGAAACTGGTGCATATATACTGAGTGGGCTGCTGGGTAAATTAGAGGTTTTTTTGTTGTATTTAATGTATAATTTATCATTTATATTCAGCATAATTTGCTTATTAATTCATGTTGATCTTTGGTTCCAGTTATGGTGAAATCTTGACATCATACATTCACTGGGGTTTTGTTTCTTTCAATTTGTTGATCTCCATGGGGGTGTCATAAAAGACAAAAGCATAACCCAGTTCAATTACACCCTCGGGTGACTGCCTGTGTGGAGTCTGTACGTTCTCTGTATCTGCGCGAGTTTCCTCTGGGTGCTCCAGTTTCCTCTCCCAGTCCAAAGATGTGCAGGTTAGGTGGATTGACTATGCTAAATTGCCCATAGTGTCTAGGGTGGAAAATGCAGGGATAGGGTAGGGGTGAGTCTGGGTGGGATGCTCTTCGGAGGTTCGGTGTGGACTCGATAGGCCACGTGGCCCGCTTCTATACTGTAGGGATTCTATGGAAACCACATGTAGCTCATGTACCTACTTCCCTGAAATGACATGTAATTACATCGTGGAGTCTGTAATCGCTTTGGACACTACATCAATGATGTGAAAAAGCACAACAAAAAGCAACAAATTCTTGGGAAAAGTGCCTCATTTCTGACTCATACTTATGTGCACTATAGCACATTCTGATCAGAAATTCTGGAAAATATTGAGAAAGTGAGGGAAAGATGTGTACCCTAGATATCTAAATTTACAGCACTAGATTCATTGCTGCTGTAAGATTCAGGCCATGAGATTACAGGATTAAATGTGTTGAGAAAAATTTTGTTTTATAATATTCTAAGAAAACCAAACATCCTTTTCCAGCCATGATTTCTGTGTTTCACACTTCATAGTCTGTTTTAAAAAAAATGGAGATTGTGCTTATCCTTCCATTACTGCCCTACAACATCAAGATCACGACTGTTTTATAATTTCTCAATGTTTGAATAAATTTAAGGACAATGTCACTTCAGCCTATATATAAAAGATTATCATCCGCAGAAGCATATTTTGTGTAATTAATAATCTGGTTAAAAGCTACTACTGCGGATATTTATCATAAAGAATGCTTGAAAGTTTAACATATACTTCTAATTACAGCCATGTTACAAAATTTATCATCTGTAAAAGAAAACTTCAAAACAGGTACTGTATGACTTTCTATTCCAAATTCATCAGGATTCTGAATGCTGCTTCACGTCCAGATGCATGAATGACCAGTGAGGTGTATACACTGGTTTCTCTGAAAATTTATTTTTACAGGTAACAGATGCAGAATGACACTAACTACCAGACTGAAGTGTTCACGAATGATTGCTCAAGAGACAGCAGCTGCTAAAACACTGCGACATGCACTGATCCAATTGTTCCCAGTCTGTCTGCCCATTTCAAACTAGCAGCTGACATTTTTGTGATTATACATTCTGTAAGGGAAAAGGTATACGTCAAAAGCAATGCAATTTTGAAAAAAGTATTCTATGGTGGTTGGTAATGTATTACAATTGCAATCTTTAAAATTATTTAAAAAAAGGAAAAAACAGCAACACCATTTTCTTTTTCCCTGATTATTCCTAGAGTCCAAAACATGGGAACACTATTCGACGTTTAGATTGGGCAAGCACCACTGCCAAACGGCACTGTCAGGTCCTAAGTTCCATCACATTCAAGGTGTGCTAGATCATTTAAAAAATTGACAAGATGCTCGATGGTAGTTGGGCAGTATTCTTATCATCCTGAATATTAAAATTACAATATCCAAGAAATTGAGGAAACCGATTTCAGAGCATATATTGGAAACTCTCATAACACCATTTACGTTAACCATAAATTGAAAGCAAACTGAATTAGGCTACCAAAGTATCAGCAGTTTGCAATGAAATCATAAATTTTACACTGTCAGTCAAACTTTCCAAACCATATTTTAGCGAAGATCATACCCACGGTTCTTTTACAAATTTACAAACAATTTATGAAATAAAATCTCCAATATGCAGATTGATGTTTTACTCTTTTTATATTCCTAGGATGTGCCCTGTTTTACAGATAAAAGCAAATATATATATAAATTTTTTTAAAAAAACTACACCCATTCCCCAATGAAAATGGTGATAACTAGAACTTTTAATTTATATCGTAAACCCAAGTCCGTAAGGTTGGCCTTAAAAATGAAAGCTTCTTTGTTTGGGTACATTGAGCTCTTTGTATGGATCAACTGGACAGCTTAGCTCAAAAATTATACTATACTTAACTTGGTAATTAATTTCAGGAGGAATAGTTGTAACATAACTGGACTCCACTGAACTTCCCATCATTGAATTGAACCTGGTCTGACACCACCCCCACCAAAACCAACCTGAGCAGATATCACCCTCACTGGGTCAGCCAACAAATCCCCTCCACAAATGAGAGAGCCAGTGTCCCCTCTGAACCTAATCTAACACCCTTCCATCCTAACAGATAGCTCCAACATAACCCTCAACCCACCTCGCCAGACTCGACATCTCCATATCCATTACTCACCTTTCCTGCAGGCCCCAAACTGAATTTTCCCATCCATCGTAAACACTGGAGAACCAACCTTTACCACCTTGCATCCTACTTACCTAGCACCTGTTGTCCCAGCAGCCTAACATCACACTTATGTATTTGTTGTTTGACAGCAGCTGTCAAAGAGGTTATCAGGAACTTTAAATTTCAAAATAAGGTAGCTAATTGCCTTCCTCTGACAGTTGGGCTACGAAAGACCTGCTATAATCTCCATTCAGAAATACAGAGCTCCCTTCTTTTGTAAAAAATAGCCAGAGTGGCAAATGTGTCCTCGGAAAATCTGGCGCATCGTTTTGTGATTTATGAATGCATAAACTATACTCCTAGCTTCCAGACCATGACTGTCATTGCCAGCTGAGAAAATACTAGCAACCTATCATTCCTACACAGGATTAGCACAAATCATTTTCCTTCCCCTGATAAATAACAGAGATATATTTTGCATAAGACTGCATACACCTCACTCAATAATGACAGGCAAGTTTTAGCAACAAGTTAACTTCGCTGGGTTGGGAATCAAATGTTCTAATTTCAAGCTCGATTGTGACAGTATTTGATTTCATATTGAAGGAGTACATCATGCCAATTATCTCTGTCAGGATGTCCCAAAGTACTTCATGCAAGTACTTTGAAATGCAGACACTGCTGCAAAGCAGGTAAACTGAGCAAGTACTTTGCACACAGCAAGATCCCACACTTAAATAATTTTAAGTACGCTGATTGGAAGGAAAATTAGCTAAGATACTGGCAAACTTACTGCTCATTCTATGCCCAGAATGCTTTACTACAAAAAGGTGCTACACAAACCAAATTATTGTTGTATTCTTTAAAATGTGTTTTGAAGAATTGTTGCAACAAACTCTTTATTCTGGTTGTTTTAGCAGTATCTAAGGCAGTGCTATGAACCACGGCCAGATACTTGCAAGCTCATCGAAATAACAATTTCACATAATAAAACAGGGCATTCACAGGCCCCCACAAGGCTCTCGTGGCATTCATAAATGGCAAAACTGCACATTAATGGAGAACTTTGATCATAACAGAGATAAGTTTAAGATGTTTATAATGATATATGTCCATTTAAAGATATATTTTTTCTCTGCATTGTTTTGTTAATTACCCCAAGTAAAATTTCAAATTCTTACAATACCTTACACCTTCACAGTTAATCGTGGAACTATTTAAATGTTTTGATAGATGTAATAATTCAGGCACGTTTAGAAATACTGGCATAAAGTTTCTTGTTATCAGAAAGACTGTTTGACAGTGAGAATCTAACTTGTACCAGTTACCTCTTTCCAGGTCCGACTGTAACTGTGCTTCCAGATCTTCTGGCGAGACATAATAGTCGTGTTCCTCCCCCTCGGGAGGCTTTGGTTTACACTTCCCACAGCAGCAATTACAGCAGCAGCAGAGGCAGCAGCAGAAGTAGCAGCCAGTAATCACTCCACAGAAGACAAACAAGGCCTGTAGTTACAAAGAAAAGAGTCATTAGCGGATAGTTCAATCTGATAAGGGTTAGAAACAACCTTCCAGTAAATTCTACAATATCCATTGATTACTTTTTTTTAAAAGCTAAACTGTTCCTGAATTCAGAAATCACAAAACACAGATGCTGGTTTTAAGATATTTTCTAATGAACTTATTTATGGATTTATTACACACCTCTGGAGCAGGTGGGACTTGAACCTAGGCCTCCTGGTCCAGAGGTAGGTTCACTACTGCTGCACAAGAGCCCCTGGGTGTTAGCTCTGAAGACCCCCTTAATTAAGTAGGTTGTCAAAACATACATTAGAATGGGGACTTTGATGAAGTCACAGAACACGACATGCATGTCTGTAACTATATCCCAGCAAAGGTCAAATTCTCTCTTTTCAGGATGGGATGGTATTGAAATAGATAAATTATAAACAGATTACTGTAAAGTTATGGACAAAAAAGTTTGAAAAAAAAAAAACAGATGAATTGAAAATACACGTGCCCAGAAAGCAACTTAAAAGATTACAACATTTTTTTCTATATATAACCTCAAGGTTGACTGTGAGAGAAACTCAGTCACAAATGTGCTTGGGGAGTTCCAACTAGACATTCAGAAACAAAGGACAGCCGTTTGATTTTGATAAAGATGCTTGAAGAGTAACTGGTAAATGCCAACAGAAAATGCTTTCAGTCATTATCTTGCCTGAAATTTTCAAATTCTTCAACAGATGCAAGTAAATTGGGGTTTTTGCCAAATAGATATGCCCAGCTTTCCTAATTGCATATTGGGAGGTTAAAAGATAGGGGGTTAGGAGCTTATATAGTATAAAGGAAAAGAAAAATTTGACAACGTGCTTGTGCTTTAAAATTTAAAACATTTAAAATGTTATAGTTTCCACTGCTGCGCCGTTCTGCATCATACGTATCGGATAGGCAGAGAGTATACATATATAGAAAAACTGGATTCTAAATAAATTTAAAACTAAAACAGGGAAGACTCAAATTGGCTGCCTGACTCCAGTCCAAGGGGACCTCTGTCCTCAATTTCCAGGTTGCTTTATTAATGTGTCATGATACTTATCGAAATGTGCAAACAACATTATTTATTGATCTAATGCAAAATCTGAATTGAACAGATTAGTGATAAATAGGTCTATATTCACTGCTGCTTCAATCTGTGCAAACATACAAAACAAATGGGAATATTTACTGATGTTATTCTACCAAACCTGTGATCTCGTATCTTTTACTTGCTCAACTTATCAATCAGGTTCCAAAGTAAACTGCCAATGCTGGAGTCTGAGATAACCCAGTGTGGAGCTGGAGGAACACAGCAGGCCAGGCAGCATCAGAGGAGCAGGAAAGCTGACGTTTCGAGTCAGGACCCTTCTTCAGAA